>NC_050576.1:380646458-380946458 GCF_011100635.1 Trichosurus vulpecula
GAAAGAAAGAAAGAGAGAAAGAGAAAGAAAGACAGAAAGAAGAAAGAAAGAAAGAAAGAAAGAAAGAAAGAAAGAAAGAAAGAAAGAAAGAAAGAAAGAAAGAAAGAAAAAGAAAGAAAGGAAGGAAGGAAGGAAGGAAGAAAGAAAGGAAGGAAGGAAGGAAGAAAGAAAGAGAGAGAGAGAAAGTCACAAAAGATAGAAATATCCTTAAGGCTAATAAAAATACAGATACTTATTCTGATGAAAATAGAATATTTGAAGTTTAAAATAAGGAACACTATTCACTATTTTATAGTAGAGATATAGTAAGGATATGAATCTTTGGCTTTGGAAAAGGTTTCCCTTCTAATTCCCACATGATCTTTGTACTTATATGTCATAAGTGACTGTGACAAAAACAGCTCTGTCCCTCCAAGCACTGATTTAGCCTTAAATTTATTTCCAGTATTTTCTCCAGGCAGCCACAGGCTAATTTTCATTGTCCCATAGCACAGAGGAATACATGGAATTTCTTTAAAATGAAAAGTCAAGCAAAGGCAGAATGATGCCTAAGTACATTCACTAATGTAATTACCTAATAATTTAGCTACAATATAGAAAGAAGAATCACAGTTGAGGTACCAAGAGGCTCCGAGCACAGAGAATTGGGAAAGAGACAGTGTTAAGATCCATAACATCAGAAGTCTACGAATAAAACAAAAAGAATGGTTAACAGGTAAGATGAATTGGAGATCCTAACAAATGGTGACCAGTTGAACATTTCTAGATATCACTGAGATCTAGTGGAGTTACAACTATGACTGGGTGATGGATGTGAAAGGAAGGGCATAATAACAAAAAAAGAATGGGGAAGGGGGACAATTAGCACTGTTTGTCAACATACTAAGAGGAAATACTAGAATCCAGTGAAGAAGCAAGGGGGAGAGCATTGAGATTAAAAAATAATCAGTGGAGGTAGACAGGGAAACAATACCGGATTGAAAATATTCTGCAGACCACCTGGACAGAAAAAGGAAGTAGATGATGGGCTTTGGAAACAAATCAATCACAATCCTGGCACAGAGACATGAAACAGTACTGATAGGGGTGGAGGAGAGATTTCAATGTTCTAAAACTCTGCTGGAAATTTCCCTTTGTCAAAAACTGAGAAGCTAATATTTTATTTCTGTTCTGTAATGTTAAATTAATCCTTCAAAAGGTGGACAAACCATAAGGAAAAGTGAATTTTGGTTCTGATTCTCAGCAGCAAGGAAGAACAGTTACTGAAGTGCAAATGATGAGAACCTTGGAGGGAAATGACCACTCCATTTTCACACCTGTGATAAATGTGGAGAATAAAGCTGAAAATAGTTGACATACACTCTAAATGATGGAAGGGTAAACTTCAAAGTGTGTAGCAGAAGGACAGGATGCCATGGACTATATATCTAGATGGGAAAATAGTCTAAAGGGGATAGGAGGCTCTCCAGAATGAATTTCTGAAGAAACAAAGAGAAACAATCTTGAGGAGCAAGAAGTGTGGGGGTGGGGCACAGTTATCTCAGTAGCCCAATTGAGATACACAGGGAAAGTTCATCAATCAACTTAGATTTTTAAAAGACATGTAAAGAAGATAGAAGAAAGAGCAGGCAGTGGAGGAAGAATACAAAAGTATGGCATGGTCTCTTAAGAAGGTGTCAGAAGTGCTAAAGCTCAAATGAGCTGAAACTGATGAGGAAAGTTAAGGATAAAAAAATAAATAAAGTTATTTCTTGCTATATTTCTATATTTACAAAATATTACTATATTTACCATATTTCAAGAGAGAGGAGTTTTTAAAAACTGCTTGGGATAGATAAAATAATAAAAGAAAAAATTAAAGATGCAGAGAAGACTGTGGCCAACCCATTTTGTTTGTTTGTTTTCACTACCCAAGAGAATAACTTTTGGACTATAAAAAGGCATATCAAAAATCCTTAGTAACATGCTACTCAATCTAAGTAAGAAGTTAACATTTATCTACTTTGGATGAGTTTGTTACCTGA
This sequence comes from Trichosurus vulpecula, assembly GCF_011100635.1. Lineage (NCBI taxonomy): Eukaryota > Metazoa > Chordata > Mammalia > Diprotodontia > Phalangeridae > Trichosurus > Trichosurus vulpecula. The sequence goes on from NC_050576.1 coordinate 380,648,483, forward strand.
CCCAAATGAACTATATTCTTGGATACTGAAGAACCGGTAGATATGATTGCTAAGCTATTATGATTGATGCTTTGGAAGATCTTTTAGAAAAGAAAAAAACTACCAGAAGGTGGAAGAAGAGCAAATGTCCTAATTTTCTAAAGATATAAGAGAATTTAATCTTCAAAGTGAGCAAAGGGCCAGAACTAAAGAATAGTCATTAATTGTTTGCAGTAAAGTTGGAAGGAGATGCCCATTTGTGTCCCAGGGAGCTACTTTATCTGCTCGTGAACATATTCATCAGTGTTTTTCACAAAGACATAAATGCTTTCCTAATCCAATTTGGAAATGACGCAAAGCTGGAAGTGATAGCTAATATATTGAGCAACAGAGAGAGGTCCAAAAAAGAGCTTGAAAGACTAGAAAGTTGGAACAACTTAATAGGGATAAAGGTAAAGTATTACTCATACATCGAATAGTTATTTCATAAGTACAAGATGAGAAAGATATGGTCAGAATGCAACTCTTATGAAAAAAGGTCTGAAGCTTTAATAAACTACAAGTTCAACATCTAAGAGTCAACAACATTGTGATTCAAGAAAGTGGCCAAGAAAGCTAATGCAACTTTACGCTGCAGTAAGAGGTACAATGTCCAGGACTGGGGAGGTGATCTTACTCAGAGCATCTAGAGTGTTGTGTTCAGCTCTGCATGCCACATTTTGGGCAGGGCATTAACGAGCTGGACGGCATCCAGAGGAGAGACACCAAGATATTGAAAGATCGCAAGTTCGTGCCATGTAAGGATCATTTGAAGGAAATGTGAGTTTTTAGTCTGGATAAGATAATATTTGAAAGGGACATGAAATCTGTTTTCAATTATTTGAAAGGCTGTCACATAAAAAGAAGGATTGAACTTGTTCTGTCATTCAGTGACTGGCATGACAGGCATGGAGAAGGAGAAAAGGAGTCACTTCAGAATCTGAAGACTCACAGGGCAATATTGAGTCAGTCAGTCAATTACTATTTATTAAGTACCTATTGTATTCCAGGTACTGTGCTAAACATTCAGAATACAAAGAAAGGCAAAGGACAGTTCCTAGTTTCAAGGATATTATAGTCTATTGTGGGAGCTGGCGACAGAGAAAAATCATGGTAAGACTTACTCTGACTCAGACAGTAATGGAAGACAGAGGTTCAATGGAGCAGGGTGAGCAGAGATAAATTCCCAAGGTCATCTGAAGGGATCTTTTAAGTGGATGGTATGGTTTAGAAAAAGAAGTGAAAAAGAAGGAACTTTTGAATGACCCAGAGGCATTCTGGACATGTAAAATGTAGAAAATAATAACGCTTCTTCCCAGGATTATTTTAAGGTTAAAATGACATATGTAAAGTACTTTGCAAGCTTTAAATATCTCTGTAAATATTAGCTATTATTAAGTTACTGATATTATCATCCCATTAAATGGTCATAAATTAAAATAATAGTACTACCATTCATCCCATGTTTCCCTATTATGTACAAAATATGGCATGAAAATCTTTGCCAACTAGCTGAAATCCAGATTACAAAGCTGTACTATTCCTCAGATCTATTACTCTAATAACTGTTCTAAGCAAAGAATATAAGGTCAGTTCAGCATGACTTTTGTGGACTCATGTCCACAAATATTTACTAGAATTTTGCAGGGGTCTACATCAAACTAGGTGGTTTATAATTTCCAAAATCTACCTTTTGCCTCACTGTGAAAATCATTGCGTGTGGCTCCCTATAGCCTTCTCATTCTTCTCCTGTACTCCATGGTCTCTGATAGTTTGTCAGGGTTAGTTCCAGGGTTACATCTGTAAATTTATTTTGGTACCCTAGAACATAATTCACGTTGGTTTCAAGAATCGGCCTGAAGAATGCTTCCATATGCTTTTTTGCTATCCTTACAAATCTTAAGCTTCATTTTCCTCTCTCTTGCTTATTCCAATTTGAAGACCCTTTTCTGATAGAGAAATAGAAGCCAATTATCTGAATACAGTCTATTTCTCTGTAATTCAACTCAACAAGCATTTATTTATTAAGCATCTACTTGGGGCCAAGTACTATGAGTGGTACTAGTGATACAAAGACAAAAGCAAAACAGTCCTTGACCTCAAGGGGAATACATCCCCCTGAGGGTGAACAACATGCACACAGACAATTAAATATGAAATAAAAGTCATTTCCAGGGAAAAGGCATTAGCAGTGGGTAGCAAGGATGAGAGAAAATACGATAGGCTCATTATAGGAGGTGACAAATGGAATTTTAAAAGAAGTTGAATGTTCTATAAGGCAGAAGCAAGAATTCCATACATAAAGGACAATCTGTTTCTAAGGCCCAGAGATAGAGCACAGCAAGCAGGCCATTTGCACTAGAATATAAAGTCAGACTAGTAATGATCAATTACTCTGAAAATCTGAAAATGTAGGCCAGTGCTAGATTATGAAAACCTTAATAAACTAAATAACTGAGTTGGCATTTTATTTTAGTCTAGAAGCAAAAGGGAGGCACTGAGGTTTCTTGCAAATAGTAAATAGCTGAATAATAAAGCACTGATTAAGCCCTTAAAATGTGCCAAATATCGTACTAAGTTCTAGGTAGACAAATACAGGTAAGCAAGAGTATTGTTTCCATGGTGGAGAACACATTCTACCCATGGAAGAAAACACATAAAAGAAAGTTAGAAAGGTGTTAGGAGAAGTAAGAATGGATTTGGCATATTTTGGAAGTGTCCAAGAGGTAGCCGTGGAGTCCTGGTTCTAGGCAAGATATTGTGAAAGCTCACCTATCGGAGGCCAGGTTCCCAACACCAGAGTACAAGTAAATAAGCAACAAGGAAGATGAGGAAGATTGTAGAATAGTTTTATAAATACTTGAAGTGAAAAATGATGAAATGGTCAGGCCTGTGCTTCAGGAATATCCGTTTGTTATCTAAGTGTGGCAGGTCAATTGACTGAAATGACTGAGGAAACAAAGGTTTGAGCTTCCAAGCATATTGATTTATTAAGCAACATATGCCAGTTGCATAACAAATCAGAACCAGGCCTCCTCAGCTTGGCACTGGAACCCAAACACAGGGTAGGATGATATTTTTATGCACAAAGAGAAAACACCAGGATATAAGCCAGAATATAAAATTATGTAACCTGATTTCTAACTGGAGGAAAGATTAAGGGCTTTTCAAGTTAGGAGAAGTAGAGTGAACAGGTACAATTCCCTGAAATCAGAAAAAGAGGTGTCCCATTCCCTCCCCAAGTGTCTGTATTCAATCAAAGGAACAAGAAAAAATGGTAACTGACCGATACAGGGTCAATTTTCAGATGAGGCATATGGGTTGCTTGAGATACAGAATTGTGAGAACACTCCTTACATCAATATTCAGATCTGATTGGGTTTCTGTTCAGCATAAACTAGCTCCTTAGTTAAGGGTCTCTAAGCCGCAGGTAGAGGTGGTATAGGTTCAAACAAAGCAATAAAATTTTTTCACAGTTCCCATAACTGAATAAAATTTTCTCACAAAACAGAAATTGGACTAGAACCACAATTAAATAGAAAGGGAACTGAGGTAGGTCTAGAATTGAGTCACAAGATGGAGTCAGTTTAGTTTACACAATTGTCTTATAAGGAGATTATGGATTAGAGAAGAAGAGACTAAATATAAAGAGACCAATTGGGAATTTTTGCAGTAGTCCAAGTGAAAAGGTGAAGGGGGGCCTAAACTAGGTGGCAATCTCGGTGGAGAGAAAGAGATGCTACCATGATACCATGTTAGTAGATCCAACAAGTCTTCACAAGTGATTGGAGATGGGTAGTTAGTATGGCATTACTATGATAAAATTATATCTATAGACATGTATCATCCTTGTTCTTGTTCCAATCATGTTTAACCTACTTTCATCAAATGGGATTAAGTGGGAACAATACATATGTATTTAGAAGAAATGAAACAGTAGGGGCATAGGAAGGGGGAAGATAACAAGGGAGGGACCTTGAGAAATCTTTAGAGACGTCTTTGGAGAGATATTTTGTCCTTTAGAGAGGAAAAGGGAGGGTGGGGGAGTAGGTGAAAGGGAGTATAGAAGGGTAGAGGATAGGGGAGAGATCCTTGGAGGAAGGTAGGCAAGTAATAGGAGGGCAGTAGAGGGTGGAAGTAAAGTAGAGGAGCCAGGAGGGATAGGAAACAAGAGATATGCGCAAACGTTAAAAACAAAGATCAAGAGTAGAATTTGTTTGGGAAAGTATATGTGTGTGTGTATATATATATATATATATATATATATATATTATATATATATATATATATGTGTGTGTGTTTATGTGTATGTATATATATGTATGTATGTTTATGTGTATGTATATATGTATGTATATATGTTTATGTGTATGTATGTATCTATAGTTATAGAAAAACATATTCAAACTTAATTGTAGCCTTTGGCGGGGGGGGGGGGGGAGGGGGGAAGGAGGAGGAGAACAAAGCAAAAAAGTTCACAGCAGAGAACAGAAGAAAACTTACAAGGAAGCAAAGATGAACAGTTCTCAATACAATGTGTATTATTTCTTGAAATGAAAATTTACTGTCACATATGGTGAATCCTCTCTTATGTTCTGCTATGCACATGACATGCCTTTTTTTCTTCCTTTGTATTTAAGTTCTAATATTTAAGTTTATGATATGTTTTTGTTTCTTTTCTCTGTTCAGTATTTGGCATTTTCAGCATTTTGGCATTTAGATCTAAAATAAAATTCTTTTAAAAAAAACAAACATCTTTTGCAAGAACATTCTAGAATTTTGCCTCCTAACCTGTTCTCATAGAACTGCACTGTGGTTTTGAATTTTTCCTTCATTAGGTTCCTTTCTTTTTTTCTCTTTCTTCCTCCCTTCCTTCCTTCCTTTCTTTCTTTCCTTCCTTCCTTCTTTCTTTCTCTTTCTTTCCTTCTTTCTTTCTCTTTCTTTCCTTCTTTCTTTCTTTCTTTCTCTTTCCTTCTTTCCTTCCTTCCTCCTTTCTTTCTTTCTTTCTCTCTCTCTCACTCTTTCTCTCTCTCTCTCTCTCTCTCTCTCTCTCTCTCTCTCTCTCTCTTTCTTTCTTTCTTTTTCTTTCATTCATATCTTTGTAATATGAGCTATGTTGTGACTTTTTCTCTCCATTATACATCCTTCCTTTCTTCTTTATCAGTACTTCTTGTGGCTAAATTGTCAGAATTTCATTTTTGTAACTTCTTTCTTGAGTCTTCTTTTTTAGAGTCTCTAGCCAAAGGATTTATCTAATCTTTTCTGAATCCTTGTAAATATGTTTTCCTACAATCTTGGGTACATGACTCACTATATCAGTTTAAATGAATTCAATTTGATCCAACATTTATTTAGCATTTACTTCACATATAACATTGTACTAGATGCTGAAGGAGATAGAAACTTACAAGAAGAAATGTTTTCTCCTCAGTAAGCTTAAAATTGGTTGAGGAGTTATGATACAAACTTAAATAAGCATAATATAAAATATAGCATGACAATACATAATACAGATATAATCAAAGTCTGCATACACTCTGAAGAAAACATTATTCCCAGCTGCCAAAGTCAAAAAAGACTTCCTTAGAAGAAGATTACATTTTAGTTCAGTCTTGAAGAAATAGTAGAATTTCAAATGGCATAAAAAAGAAAGGCATGTTTGGTTCTAGCTGTTTGTTTGATCAACAAAGTTTGGATGGGACAAAACCAGGTTTCCTGAACTCATTTTGTTACACTTCCCCTTACTTTTGCTTTTTTGAATCACTCTAGCTTGCCTACCAACCCACTCTTTCCTCCCTCCTCCACAAAGTGCTATTCTGCTACCTAATTTTGGCATGGATGTGACCCTGGTTTCTCAAAGGATATGCCAAGTACAAGTTGTGGTAGATTCTAACATAATGGAAAGGCTTTTAGTACCATCCCAGAGAGAGACAGGCTAAGTCAGCTTTCCACTGACTGTTCTAAAGAAGCATGGGAAGGCTTGTCATTTGTCAATGAATTCTTTGGCCATAGCCAGCCATAAAACAAAGACAAATACAAAATAGCCCTGAGTTTTCAGTGATCCCCTTATACTTCTGCACTGATAGAGGCAGAGTGACAGAAAACAGGCAGAATAATAGTATTCAGACTGTTTGAAAAATTTAACTTATCTGTTCATACCCTTTGTGTGTGACTCTTGTTCAATGATCAAAGAGTTGGCATTCTACTAGAAAAACTAAATCATATCAATCCAAGGCATAATGGGTAGCAAGGCCATCCTGGCACTCATATTTTCAGGTATAACTGTATTGGCTTCTCTAAGACTCAGTATGTTGCATAGCCTCCTAGAAGAGATCCATAACCACTCAAAAATATTTGGCCTGATCATTTGCACAGAGGACAAAACAAAAACAACAATAAAAACAACAGTGAATAAAAGACGGAAGTCTATTGCTTAGCTCATAATGAAAAATCTTTAAAACTCATCTATCAGTATATAAAGATAGAGATGAAAATGTGTGTCCTTGACAGAGAGTAAAACTAGAGTTAAAATGGGCCACAAATTTAACAGGAGGAAAATGGACTGGACTTCCTCTAGGAAATCTAAGACTGTCTTTAAATACTCTGAATTTCACCCAAAAGCCAAAGATCCATCATTTCATTGTCAATATTCTGCTATTTTATGTGTATATCTATAGATCATGAAACACTATAGTCACCAAAGAATTAAAAATGCATATCCCACAGAAAGAAGATAGTAGAAAGGCACATAGATAAAACATACTAACTAGTATGACTAAAACATACAACAAATAAGGAACTTCAAAGAGCTAAAGTAAAGACTATCACCAGGAAAATGCATCCTAGAAAGAAAATGGGTTGGTCACATGGTCAGAGTAATCAATAACCAATGAATGGCATTCGTGCTCCTAAGAAGACTTCTAGTATATTATGTAGGCCCCTTGTCATATTTATGGGAAGACCATAGACAAAAGACTCATAGAATGGGCAGACATATTGGAATGCAATGTGCATTTCCGGACAGTGTATCAACCTGAATTAGACAATAGATCTACTTGAGGATGGAATGAATGCATTCCAAGGAGATGAAATTGTTCCTAATTGTACCCTTTTAGAGTCAAGTAAAATAAGTCCAATCTTTCTTCCATGTAACAGTGTTTCAAATAATTTAAGTTGGATATCATACTCCCACAAAGTCTTCTTTTCATTGGGCTAAGTTTACAATTAACCACAATCAATATGCTTTCAGCAAGCCATTCAATTAGGACCAAATCCACCAAATTGTACTACCATCCTGCCTGTGTTTCTCCATCTTTTTTTTCATTAAAAATACCTTGAGAAACCTTACTCAATGCTTTACCAAAAATCTATGTAAACTATGTTTTCAGTAATTCCTTAATCCTTCAGTCTACTCAAGTCATTTATTTATGATTTCAGTGGTATGGAAACTCCTTCCACTGATACAGATTGCAAGTTCTCTGTAATTCATCGTCTTGGAGAGCTACCGGTATCTCAGGTAGGTTAGGTAACTTACAAAGTTACAAAGCAAGTAATCCTTTCAAAAAAAGGAAATGAGGTCAGTCTGGTATGATTTCTTGATGAAGCCATGCTGAATCATTAAGCTCATTATTTTCTTCATTAACCATTCACTAAATAATGCCTTTCAGAATTTTGCCAATTTGCCAAAAGTCTATTTCTTTGGCTTAGAGTTCTTAGCCTCCATTATCTCCTACATTTTTGAAAATTGAGAAAATATTTGCCCTTTTATGATACTGTGGTGACTCTCCAGTTCCCTAAAATCATTCATATATCACTCATGATGACTTGGCAATGACATCTTCCATTTCTTTTATTAGCATAGGATGTATTTCATACAACCAAAGGAGATTTAGAGTCATAAGGTACTTATGTTACCTAGTCCATACATCCCATATTACGGATGAGGAAACTGAGATGCAAAGAGGAAAGTTGATTTCCCTAAGCTCAAACAGGTAGTAAGTGGTAGAGCTAGGATTTGAACCCTGGTCCTGTGATTCAGACTATTGCCCTTTTCACTATACCAGGCAACCTCTATGTCAGATGCCTTGAATTTATCAATGACATCTCAGTATTCCCTTTCTTGTTTTGGGGAAGGCCTCCCTATTAGACATTTTTTTTTGTTATCCCTTCTTTCCTAAAGATCATTTCCTTAGAAAGGAAACAACTCTTCACACAACCACTACCACCATCACCAGAAAAGAGAGTTGGGCTGTTCTGTCTTCTTTTCATCATTAGTCACTGTTGTCTCATCTACCACAAGGCATGGTCCTATTCCTTCTTTGATTCTCCTCTTTTCCCCAACATAGCAAAAGAAAAAAAAAGTATGTATTCTTACCTCTCCTCACCAATCTCAGCTCGTTATGAGCATTAGCACTCCTGACACTCTTCTTATAGATCCATGACATAGTTTGTATTCATTCTTTGATGTTTGTCCTTTCTTCCATCTTCCTCACTTGTCTTTTTAAAAACCCAAGTTGATTGATGAATTCCCTAAGCATCCAAATTGGTCTCCTGAGTTTACTACCCTCTTTATTTCCTTGTGAACTTTCTATCCCTTTTCGGCTGAGTTACTCTAAAGATATTTACCCCATGGAATTCTACCTATCTTTTTTCTGAGTGTTTTAAAATTTGCTTTTCCAAAAGTTAAGGTTCATGTCATACTGAACCCAGATTTCTTATCCATCCCAAATGTGAAGATAGACCTCTCACTTCTCGGATGACCTCATTCCTCCCAAGAACAATTTTTTTCTTGTTGCTGAGACTCAGAAAAAGAATAAAATTTTCCCTTTTCCATTTCCTCTACCAATTTGAAAGATGAGATTATTGTTAAGGCAAGCAGATAAAAATTGAGTTTCATGTTTTAAGCAGAGAGTTCTAGCAGATGTCCAGATAATTGAAGTTTCCTCATAACTATATTGCTGTGCCAGGCTTGTGATCTCTTTTCTAAATGCATCTATTCGTTCTCTCTGTCCAGGAGGTAGACGGTAAAATCTGATCTCAATAGCATTTCTGTTCCTGCCTCCATTGATGTTCACCCTAAAACTATCCACCATGCTTCCTCCTCTGGGTCCTGGATTTCCTTACATGAGTCTATCTTATTAATGTACAATAGTTACTCTGCCCCACCTCTTAGGTCTCCTGTTTTTTTTTAATAAGGTGTACCCTCTGAGATCCAAATAGCAGACATGACTCTCCTCTTACCAAATATCAGTTATACCTGTGCTATCAAATTTGCTTCCTTGTATTAAATCTCTATTTCATCTTGCTTTTAATTCATATTTCCTCCATTTGTATGTAGACATCTGAGACCATGTTTTTTAAATTATTTTTCTTACTGGTTCTTTTCTTGAATTTAATGACCTTTAACTGCTAGGTATCAACTGCCATTCTTCCTGCATTATAAACATTGTGCTATATCTAGCATATATAAATAGACAGTTTTCTTTCTCTGCCTTCCTTTTTAGTTTAAAATTCTTTTCATTAGATTTGCAAGATTATAGGCAAATACGTTCTTTTCTTTTCTTTTTTTCTTTTTTTTATCCAGACAAGTATATTTTTATTTAATATATTTAGTTTTCAGCATTGATTTTCACAAGAGTTTGAACTACAAATTTTCTCCCCATTTCTACCCTCCCCCCACTCCAAGATGATATATATTCTGGTTGCTCTGTTCCCCAGTCAGCCCTCCTTTCTGTCACCCCACTCCCCTCCCATCCCCTTTTCCCTTCCTTTCTTGTAGGGCAAGATAAATTTCTACTCCCCATTCCCTGTGTATCTTATTTTCTAGTTGCATACAAAAACTTTTTTGTTTGTTTTTGAACAACTGTTTTTAAAACTTTGAGTTCCAAATTCTCTCCCCTCTTCCCTTCCCACCCACCCTCCCTAAGAAGTCAAGCAATTCAACATAAGCCACATGCATATAATTATGTATAACCCTTCCACAATACTCATGTTGTGAAAGACTCACTATATTTTGCTCCTTCCTAATCTATCCCCCTTTATTGAATTTTCTCCCTTGACCCTCTCCCTTTTCAAAAGTGTTTGTTTTTGATTACCTCCACGCCCATCTGTCCTCCCTTCTATCATCCCTCCTTTTTTTAACTTCTTCCTCCTTCTTTCCTGTGGGGTAAGATACCCAATTGAGTATGTATGGTATTCCCTCCTCAGGTCAAATCTGATGAGAGCAAGATTCACTCATCCCCCCTCACCTGCCTTCTCTTCCCTTCCTACAGAACTGCTTTTTCTTGCCACTTTTATGCAAGATAATTTACCCCATTCTATCTCTCCCTATCTCCCTCTCTCAGTATATTTCTCTCTCATCCCTTAATTTTATTTTATTCCTTTTAGATATCTTCCCTTCATCTTCAACCCCCCCTGTGCCCATGCTCTCTCTCTCTATATATATATGTACATATACATATATACATACATACAGACTCGCATATACATATATATATATATAAATAAACATATATATACATATATACATATATATATATATATGCATATTCCCTTCAGCTACCCTAATACTGAGGTCTCATGAATCATACACATCATCTTTCCATGTAGGAATGTACACAAAACAGTTCAACTTTAATAAGTCCCTTGCAATTTCTTTTTCTTCTTCTTTTTCTTGGTTACCTTTTCATGCTTCTCTTGATTCTTGTGTTTGAAAGTCAAATTTTCTATTCAGCTCTGGTCTTTTCAGTGAGAAAGCTTGAAAGTCCTCTATTTTACTGAAAGTCTATATTTTCCCTTGGAGCATGATGCTCAGTTTTGCTGGGTAGGTGATTCTTGGTTTTAAGCCTGGCTCCACTGAACTCCAGAATATCATATTCCAAGCCCTTCGATCTCTTAACATAGAAGCTGCCGATCTTGGGTTATTCTGATTATGTTTCCACAGTACTCCAATTGTTTCTTTCTGGCTGCTTAAAGTATTTTCTCCTTGATCTGGGAGCTCTGGAATTTGGTGACAATATTCCTAGGAGATTTCTTTTTGGAATCTATTTGAGGAGGTGATGGGTGGATTTTTTCAATTTCTATTTTGCCCGGTGGCTCTAGAATATCAGGGCAGTTCTCCTTGATAATTTCCTGAAAGATGATATCTAGGCTCTTTTTTTGATCATGGCTTTCAGGTAGTCCAATAATTTTTAAATTATCTCTCCTGGATCTATTTTCCAGGTCAGTGGTTTTTGCAATGAGATATTTGACGTTGTCTTCCATTTTTTCATTCCTTTGGTTCTGTTTTATAATATCTTGATTTCTCATCAAGTCACTAGCTCCCGCTAGCTCCAATCTAATTTTTAAGGTAGTATTTTCTTCAGTGGTCTTTTGGACCTCCTTTTCCATTTGGCTAATTCTGCCTTTCAAGGCATTCTTCTCCTCATTGGCTTTTTGGAGCTCATTTGCCATTTGAGTTAGTCTATTTTATAAGCTGTTGTTTTCTTCAGTGTATTTCTCAGCATTTTTTGGGATCTCCTTTAGCAAGTCATTGACTTGTTTTTCATGGTTTTCTCGCATCTTTCTCATTTCTCTTCCCAATTTTTCCTCTACTTCTCTAACTTGCTTTTCCAAATCCTTTTTGAGCTCTTCATGACCTGGGACCAGTTCATGTTTTTCTTGGAGGCTTTTGTTGTAGGCTCTTTGACTTTGTTGACATCTTCTGTCTGTATGTTTTGGTCTTCTTTGTCACCAAAGTAAGATTCCAAAGTCTGAGACTGAATCTGGGTGTGTTTTCACTGCCTGGCCATATTCCCAACCGACTAACTTGACCCTTGAGTTTTTCAGCGGGGTATGACTGCTTGTAGACTAAAGAGTTCTATGTTCCAAGCTTGGGGGGATGCGCCAGCTCTGCCACACCAGCACTCCTCCTTCCCCAAGAACCCGCAACCCAGACTGAACTTAGATCTTCAACAGGCTCTTGACTCCTGCTCTGATCTGCCACTTAATTCCTCCCACCATGTAGGCCTGGGGCCAGAAACAACTGTAGCTGTAGTTCTGTAGCTGCCCCACCTCCGCTGCTCCCGGGGTGGTTCCCGAACCGTGAACTCCTTCCATTCCCGCAGCTTTTCCCGCTAACTTTCTCTGTTGTCTTTGGTGTTTGTGGGTTGAGAAGTCTGGTAACTGCTGCAGCTCACTGATTCAGGGCACAATCTGCCCAGCTTCTGGTCTGGTTGGTCCGTGCCACCCACGCTGGGTTATGCTCCACTCCACTCTACTCGTAGCTCCATGCAAGGTAGACCTCACCCAGAGACCATCCAGGCTGTGCTGGGCTGGAGCCCTGCTTCCCTCTGCTCTTTTTTGGGTTCTGCAGTTCTAGGAGTGGTTCAGAGCCATTTTTTATAGGTTTTTGGAGGGACTCCGCAGGGAGCTTACGCTAGTCCCTGCTTTTCAGCCGCCATCTTGGCTCCGCCACCCCGTTCTTTTATTTTCAATTCTTTTTTATTGATGGCTTTTGTTCTCGTATCATGTCCCATGAATTAATATATCTGGATCCCCCTTTCTTCCTCTACCAAAGAAGTGATCCCCAAAATGAAAATTCAGAAGAAAAATAAACACATAAGAAATTAAACAAAATTAGCCAGTAGAGGACATGCAATATTCTTTACCCATTGCCCCCCCTCAACTCAACAATGAAGGGAAGGAGGTCCATTTTCTCTAATCTTCTCTGGAAGCAAGGTTTTTTTTTTTAATCATCATTATCATAATTACACAATATTCAAGAATTTTGTTGTGGTTGTTATAGTCTTTGTGTATATTGAGCTCTTGGCCCAACTTAATTAGCTCTATATCAGTTCTTATGAATCTTCCTAGGTTTTTCTGAATTACTTAATTTTTTAAAAATTCCACCTTATTAACACTAACACTACCCCTCCCCCCCACCACACACACACCAAGGAATAGTTAAAAGAGAAACAGAACACTGTACCTTATGGTGGATTTTCTCTTCCAGAATTTACTCACTTGATGAGGTTGTTAAAAGAAATGCCATAAAATGTCTGCTTTTCATTCATTTCTTTATAATTCCCTTTACAAAATAAAATAAGAAAATCAGCAAAATTTCCTGGACAGCTACAATTCAACTCCTTTTATTAATTACTGTATAATAAAAAGAAAATGTTACCTATTTCATTGGTACTAAGTAGCTATTGTTGCTTATCCTGTCTCAAAGAGTTTAAAAATATGCATTCTGAGAAATGGAAAGTTAGATTTCAAGTTCTTTCAGAGAGCCATCCTCTTTACACTAGATGTTGTAGGACATGGTCCATAGTGTGTGAGAAATTCACACAAGTTAAGTAAGGAATTGAATTAATTTCCTCTTCATCTGCTTCTCAATATTTTCCACTCTTCACCAAAATACTTTCCATTCCAATATTCTGAGATGTTCCAGCATCTTCTCTATAGTCATCTCTAATTATAAAAGCCTCCTCTGGTATGTTGTCAATATAATGCAAATTTTTCAAGGAAAATTTTGACTGGTTGCCCCTCCATTGTGGCTTTCATGCCTATAACATACTCTGAACCAAAACCAATTGGCCTATGCCCCAGAGTTAAGCCATCATTCCTCTTATAATATTTGGCTTTGTATAAGCAGAGTACCATCCAGTAATAGCCAAAGTGCTTGATTCAAAACTTTATCCATAAAAAGTTCTGCTACCAATCCTGTGCCCAGGGAATTAGTAATATTCATAGCCATTCTCTGGAAATCAGATAGTCCCTGCCTCAATCAGCCACATGTGCCCTACATGCTTCCTCTTTGCTAAGTTTCTGGATGTTGTCAGAGAGAAGTGAATATTTCATCTTCAGCAATATCAAACTTCATTTTTGTTTGCCTCTCTAATAGCTTGCCCTCGCTCATTTTGGTTGTAATTGACACAAACTTAATGCCAACAGGAGCATTATGTAACCTTTTAAGAGCATCCAATGTATCTAGCCCTATGCAGCTGCACCTGCAACAGAATATGTGCCACTACGATCTGCCAAAATGGCTTTTAATCCGTGGTATGTTGCCATCCTTCATTCCCTCTACTTCTTCCATCCCAGGGGGCATCCACAAGCCCAAACAACCTGCAATCCTCAAATGCTCATTGACTGATCAGACTGCCCCAGTTCTGGATTCCTTATATTCATTGTTTCTTAAAGCGGAGTTACCTCCTATTTAATTCATGCTTCACAGTTAGTTTAACCATTTTTCAATACTCTCCCTGACAAGCCCTAGTTAGGAGTATTCTATCACCAGACAGGAATATGTCATTCTTATGTGTTGTTACAGTCCAAAAGTCCTTAATCACATGCAAAGAAAGCATCCTCTTAATTATCTGTTCATCCCCAAATATGGCTTTCTTCTATATCCCTTGTCATTGATGAGCAGTGGTAATAAAAGCATCAAATGTACCCTACAGCAGATAGCTGACAAAGTAGATAGAATGTTGGGCCTGGAATCAGGAAGATCTGAGTTTAAATCTTGCCTCAGATACTTTTTAGCTGTGTAAGTGAATAAGTCATTTATGCTTAATCTATCTCAGCTTTCTCAATTAGAAGATGCAGATAATATTAATACCTAATTTCCAGGATTGCAATGAAGATCAAATGATATAATATTTGTAAAGCACATCGTACAGTGCCTGGCACATAGTAGGTGTTTAACAAATGTGTGCATTCTTCTTTCCTTCTTTTAGGCCTTTGGTTCTTTGCCTAGTATTTTTTGTTCTTTAGAAATTCCTTCTGGCAGTATCCTATGGGCCACAAGAATCACCAGACGTAGGAAATAGTTGTTTCCAAAATCTTAGATCAGGTATAACAGTACATACCTGTAATTCCTGACAATAGGAAGGTGGAGGATGGTGGATCTTTTGAGCTTAGGGAATCTAAGCTGCAATAAGCCAAGCATATTGGGTATCCATACTATGTCCAGAACTAATATGGTGACTCCTTCCAGGTCAAAGTCCCCATGTTGATCAGAAGCATGATTTGTGTGCATGAGTGGTCTCTGTACTTCCAGTCTAGTCCAGACAGGGAAAGGAAGAAAGAAGGAAAGAAAGAAAGAAAGAAAGAAAGAAAGCAGGGAAGAAAGAAAGAAAGAAAGAAAGAAAGAAAGAAAGAAAGAAAGAAAGAAAGAAAAAAGAAAGGAAAGCAGGAAAGAAGGAAGGAAAGAAAGAAAGAAAAAAGAAAGAAAGAAAGAAAGAAGGAAGGAAGGAAGGAAGGAAGGAAGGAAGGAAGGAAGGAAGGAAGGGAGGGAGGGAGGGAAGAAAGAAAAGAAGGAAAGAAGGAAGGAAGGAAGGAAGAAAGGCAGGAAGGAAAGAAGGAAGGAAGGAAGAGGGTGGAGGGAGGAAGGAAGAAGGTGGATGGAAGCAGGAAGGCAAAGAAGAGAAGAGAAAGAGAACAGAACAGAACAGAAGAGAAATGAGAAATCTTGAGAGGTTCTGTGTCACTTGCTTTGGATACATGCCTTGAGAAAATAGCAAAGCAGGTCAACAAATAACTGAGCCATATCCCCAAGTGGTAAATAACCACCCATCATTACTCCTCATCACTTCTCTCTCTCACTCACTCTTATGTGATGCTCTGTCTCCTCACAAATGTATGAAATACATATTATAGTTATTATTGTACACATTTTACAAATAAGGAAACCAAGATTCAGAGCAGGTAAGTGATTTACCCATAGCCACATGAGTGAGAAGGCTATAATTTGTGAAGACTTTACAGGGTAAGAATATAGGGGTTACTCTATTCTCATATTTCTGGAATGGGGAATGTCTGAAGGAGTAGGAGAGGCTTGGAATTTAACCTTGTAGTGACTTAGCTAACTTCTGGAAAGTCAGGGCCTGAAGCTGCAGGTGCCCCTTCCCTTCCCCCTGTCTCAGTGCTAGCACAAGAATTTTAACAAATAGGGAGATAATGGACTACCTGTGAGCTGTTTGTTCTCTGCTCCAGGAAGGGCCCCCTCTCCTTCCTCATTCTTTCTCTTTAGCCGTAGTCACAGCCACATTAGTAGCCAAATTAGGAAAGTATGTATGGATTGGCTCTGTATTTTTGCACCTAGATTGTAAGCCCGCCTCCCAGCCAATGGTGAAAAAGGATAGAGGTAGGCGGGAATCTTTCCATCAAAGGTATATCTAGTGCTGCGCTTCCTTTGTACTTTGCTTCCCTCGACCAAGAAACAGGTGGAGGTGATGCCCAAATCTCCGGAGGTTTGTAAAATAAATTCACTTTGCTTCTCCTAAAGATGTCCCTCCCATTATTCAAATTTTCCATCCCATGCACACATAACTTCTAAGGATTCAGTGACTCAAAGTCAGGTATTTCCTGACTAACCCATCCAAAACTCTGCCCTCTTCACAGTGATGACTCACCTAACTAGTGAGTATTGGTGAAATATCAAAGGACTTAGCTGAATACCCCATGGGTGAAAGTTCTAGGTCTGAAAGTGTTGTCAGCTTTATCAGGAATCAGAAAACTATGGTGCACAAGCCAAACAAGCCCTATCACCTACTTTTATGTGGTTGGAAAGATAAATTTTTAGTTTTAGTTTTGTTTTTTTTTTTGTTTTTTTTTTTACTTTTTTCTTTAAACATGTGGCAGGCCATATTTGGCCCACAGGCCTTAGTTTATCAATCCTTGATTAGGGCATGATGAAGTAACAAAAAATTTATATCAGCCTCTTTAGACATCTACCAATTTTCTTCTTCGCAAAATCATTTGTATTTGTGCCTTTAGACTTTCCTTCTACTAGTCCAACTTTCCATGGGGAACTATTAAGGAACAAAGTAACGAATACCCAGAATATATTTCCTTACTACTAGAAAATAAGTTTTCAGTGGGCTTGGAAAATATTTTACCCATTCAGTCATCTAAGTAAGTGAAAAAAGGTCCATTCTGAAAAAATGGTGGCATTAACCTTGAGATCTCTTCTACTACAAAGGTGGGTCTTACAACTAGGCAGTATTTGAGGCCCAGCTCTGCAAGAGAACAACGACAAGGCTATTGATAGGAAACTTTGCTCTAATTTCCATCAAATGAAATTCATGTGAGGCAGACAAATCTAGTGCTCCTTCACCATACAGATTCTGGCATTACTTAAAAATAGTAGAATTGCTTATGAATGTCAAGTGGCTTCCCTTCAATTCAGCATTCCCATATTATTATTACAACTTTATCTTTGCTCTTTTAAAATAAAAACTTAACTTCTCACATTATGCAGAGTATTATGCTCAAGAGAACAAAATGCCATCAGAAATTTGAGAAGAAGAAGAAGAAGAATATATAATAATGATAAATAACAAAAACATTTGTCAAGATCTGGAAAGCACAAGCTTCTGTTTTTTAGCTTTTTGTTTTTGTTTTTTTTCCACAGAACCACCACAACACTGGCTTCTGCCACCCATGATTTCCCTGGTATTTATTGCCTTTTCTATAATCCCCACCAAAAAATGTTAAAGCAATTACCTTTGCCTGCCATAGGCAATTCTCTTTATCCCTTTTTACTTTACTATGTCTGGGCCATTATCGGTAATTCTCTTGAGTGAGACACCTACCTTTCCTTGGACAGTTAAAGCAAGTTGATCCATTTCTATTATCCAAGTCAATAACCCAACTTCTATAGCATCAAAATTTCATGAAACACCTTCCAAAGGTCTGTCTAGACTCTTGTCCCAGCCCCATCTCTCCCCAGGAGAGTGTTTACCTTATTGGATTTTAGTGCCAATGTTCAAATCCATCTCATAAGATCAGAGAATGGGAATTGGATGAGTTCTAAGAGGCCTTATGGGCCAATTCCTTCATTTTACAGCTTTAAAAAAATGAGGGCTGGAAAGGTTAAGCAACTTAACTTTGCTACTTTTGTGAACTTAATCAGGTCACACAAGTCCTAAACAATAAAGGTGGGCTTTGAACCCAGGTCCTTTGACCCTAAATCCAGGGGTCTTTCCATTGTAGCACACTGGGTAGTGTCTGATCGCATTAAATCACACATTTAGGTGGCACATCCAGGGACATAGTCTCTTCAGGCATAAGTTATAATTAGACTGATGTTGAAATGAGAACTTATCAAGGTAATAAAAACTTCTGGTTACCCTTCCTCAAATAGATTCACTCCAGGGGAAAGTCATTATATGTTACTCTGAGACATAGATCCCCCTTGTTAATTTCAGTTTACATTTAATTGCTGGATTTTTGTTTAATGAAATATTTATGATCATTTCCTTTACAGCATCATTATTCCTATTTCCAGTAAAAATGAAGATTCATTGAATTATCATATGCCAGTAATATTCATATTTAAACCAGTAATACTATTATAGATATCAATAAGGATATTTCAAGTTATTATTTAAGCTGCTTAACTCAACACAAGGGATTAATTTTAGTATCCATATGTATATATACAGAGAGAGATTAAAATATATTATCTGTGAGAATTTCTCAATTGACGTACAAAGGCATAGCTATGTTACTTTTTCCTTTATAAATATTGCTTTTACTTAGTTCAGTAACTTATATTTAATTGATTTTGTCCCTTTCCAAAAAAGTTATGAATCCATCTAAACTCAATGACCTGATTTTCAAATCTATCTGATACAGTCGGACAATTGCTAGGCTTGGAAGCAAAATACCTCAATTCAAGTAACAGATATAACACTTTCTGACTGAGTGACATTGGGTTAGTCTCTTTCACAATTTAAGCATCAGTTTCTTCATCCATAAAATGAATATAATAATATAGGAACCATTTAAGCCATATGTTCTTGGTAACAATCTATAAGAGCTGTGAGAAAGCTCTTGGGAAAACTTAAGGATTAAGTAAATAATTGCTGCCCCACATACGTGACATTTCATCTTCCTCCTTGCCTTTTGACTGACTGTACCCCATGCCATCACTGCTTTCCCTCCTCATCCATTTCTGATGGAATCCCTGACTTCTTCACAACTACAGCTCATCTCCGAGATAGAGTAAGCATTTCAAAATCCCGCAGTTAGTTCTCTCCCACCCAGATAATGATCGTGCGCGTACTTTGCATACATTCTGACTCTTCTAATCTATGTGCACGTTATTTCTCTCTCTAAACCCCAATGAACAGAAGCTCTGTGAGAGCAGAGACAGTTTTCAGTTTTAACTTTGTATTTCTAACACAATACCTGGCACAGAGCAAGTGTTTAATCAATGATAGTTTAATTGAATTGAAGGAACTGTTTTTACATAAAGTCAATTATTCCCATGCCATGGCATATTGGAAATACTTGGAATCTAGAAAGACTTGGGTTCTTGTCTAGGCTTTGCTGCTAACTAGCTACACGACCTTGGACAATTTAAATCCCTTGGTATTCAAACTTGATATGGAAAATGAGGGGGTTGTTGTTGTCATTTGTCCCTTATTCTCCAAGAGGACCATGACGTTGGAGAGGTGATACTATGATATGCAAGTGAATTGGATTTAAGCGAGGGAGGTCTGCGCAAAAGTCGCCAGTCTCTCTTTTCTCCGGAGCCATCTGGGTCCAGTGGAGAGATATAGATCAGGACAATTAGAGATAGCCCTGGATGCAGTGGAAGATCTTGGATTAGGTGGTTGCTAACATACCTTTCAGAGGTCCCAGACGACTGAAAAAAAGACTGAACGTCGAAGTCAAATCATTGGCACGAACCTCCATAGAACCCTCAAAGCCTTTGATTGTGTTTATTACCACTGGTAAGGCTCAGGGAAATCCTTGAGGTAGGAATTCAAGCCTGTCTGAACAGGCCACATTCTAGCCAAGCAAACCAAACCCAAACCAAGGCAAATCTGCCAAAACAAACTTTTCAAATCCAAAGTTGGAAAACATTAGAAATACTGTCATAGAGTTCTCCAAGGTAAATGTTGTCACATGAGGCCATCAGCTTAGAAGAGACTAGAAATGTTGGGAAATTGGAACTGAAAATGAATTAAGGGTTACTGGATAGTTCCCACTGACCTTCTCAATATTCAGTATCTGAATCCTCAAAACAGTATTCCTCAAGCCTAACGTTCAGGTGCTGCACAGTAACATGAGAGTTTCCTTCCAAACCACAGAAGTGTAAATACAGTAAAACCAGGGACTAATGCACTTTAGAGTACATGCTGGGATCCCTGCCCAGGTTAGGCTAACCTCCCTTTATGACAAAGAGGACGTTTTTCCCCCCTCACCACTGTATTGCACAAAACACAAAAACAAAGCAAAACTATTAAATACTTCTTTATGTGCTAATAACAAAACATTTGATAATTATTAGTCTCTTAAGATTGTTTTTTCATGTTCCGTCTGTAAGCACAAATTCCATCTTTGGAATCACCTTCCCAGGCAACTTCAACTTGGGGAATATTAAGCTGTCTCTGTGTTCTAAGGTGTGAGCTGGGATTTGATTTGTGGATACAAACATGCTGAACAGTGTCAAGGATTAAAGGAGGGGTAAAGATTTTACTCTGATCTCCAAACTCAAATGATTCTGTGGTTTGTGTAGAAATTCTCAGATTTCTCTGGGCAAAATGGTCATCTTCTCTCAGAGAGGAGGAAATCATCGGGTGAAGCCAACTATCCCAATTGACCCAGGGCTATCCCTTCTCTTTTGGTCATTCATTTGCAAGTCTGTCCAATGGTATGGTCCTTAGGAAGTCACAAAGATTGTTTGGGCTTCTAAATCTTGTTCTTTGAAGTACTAATTGTCATTTCGAGAGCTCCCCAAGATAAATGCCAACAGATGGAGGTTGATCTTTGATCTTAGGTTTGGACTCCTGACTCAACCAGATACTAACAACCCTGAGGGTTTTCCCAAACACATCCACTCCTGTACTGACACCTCATGTGGCTTCCTGTCCCACTACCCCTGATCTCCACTCTTTGAGATATTTACTTAATCCCTAAGATATAAATATCACTGGAGCAGACTGAGAAATGTTTCGGGCTCTAGAAAACAGGAAAACTCTCCCTCCTACTGGTGACAATGAATCAGACTTTTGTACTAACTTTAAATTGTTGTTTAGTCATGTCTGATTCTTCATGGTCCCATGGATCAGAACCTGCCAGTACTGCCCATGAGGCTTTCTTGGCAAAGATACTGAAGTGGTTTGCCATTTCCTTCCCCAGTAGATTAAAGCAAGCAGAGGTTAAATGACTTGGCCAGGATTGCATAGTTAGTAAATGTCCGAAGTCAATTTGAACTCAGGTCTTTCTGACTCCAGACCCAGGGCTCCATCCACTGAAACACCTAGCTACAGCATGCCTAATTTTAAATTAAGAGGCTCTAAACAAACATTTTAAAATAACTTTCCCCTCTCTAAGGATATATAATCACAATTTGGAGGGGGGTGGGCTAAAGCTTTTTAAAAATATTTGCTTAGGATTCTCAGATTTAAAGTTAATGTCACCGAGTCTAATCTCCCATAGGAGTGAGATTATTCATATAACCCAAAATTTACTCATTTGTTCCACTCCATGTAGACCTTGTTCTCCAAAAACAAAACAAAATGAGTCAAAAACATCTAAATGAATGTCTTCTTAGTAGAAAAATACAACCTCCAATTGCAAAATACACATATCATTATACATTCACATTGAGAATGACTTTCAAAAGTCCTTTGGCAGATCATTTAGCAAGGATTTAAAATTTCAAAATTCCAAAACTTTCTGATATAGTAAAACAGTATAGTAATTGACTTAGGTGTATTCTTTGAATGGGCACTCTGGGCACCTCCAAATGCTAGATTCATGCTCTGTATAAGATTTCTGTCTCCTCTCAATAGCCTAGAAATGATTCTGGAATTTTGTGGCAGTAACACAAAAGATATGTACTGTGACTGTAGCAGGAAAATGAGATTTTCTGATGGTCATGTTGGGGATGATCTCAAAGACAAATTTTATGTTTACACAGTACTTTAACACACTCTCTCATTGGGTACTAGTGATTATATCCATTTTATGGAGAAACTGAGGCTCAGAGGATTCAAGTTATTTACCCAAGATTTTAAGTGACAAAACTGACACTTGGACTCAGATTTTCTAGCCACAAGTTTATATCTCTTCCACTATAACATATCATAAGATATGGAGCTAAAAGGGACTTCAAAGTCCACAGAGACCAGTCCCTCATTTTTCCAAATGATGAAAAGCCCAAAGAGGTAAAGCAACTTGCCCAAGTCACAGTTGTTAAGTATCTGAGGACTTCTTGACTCCAGAATTCATCCACTACTCCATGTTGTCTCCCATAGAACCACTAGTTGGCACAGTGGATAGAGTGCTCGGAAGATTCACAGTCCTGAGTTCAATTCTGCCTTCAGACACTAGCTGTGTGACCCTGGGAAAGTCACTTAACCCTCTGTGTGACCCTAGGAAAGTCACTTAACCCTGTTTACCTCAGTTTCCTCATGTATAAAATGAACTGGAGAAGGCAATGGCAAATGAGTCCAGTATCTTTGCCAAGAAAACCCCAAATGGGGTCACAAATAGTCAGGCAGGACTGAAAAATGATTCAACAACAGTCTGATTCTGTAGCTATACTTTTCCCCCATCATACTGTGCTGCTGCTCTTTCAAAGGGAGACTTCACAATTGTGAATGTTAGCTTACTAAATTTCATATCCCATAGACCAGTAATCCCAAATCTTGAATTAGACTCAACAGTAGAGCCTTTTACCACAACTGGTACAACTCCAAAGATGTGGCTATTATCACAGCTCTATTTTCCTGGTTTGTTGGTAGAACAGAGCAGTGGCACCACCTTCCCTATCATGTTTGGGTACTTTGCTGTCAGTTACTGCAAGACATCCCCTGACATATGAATAGAGTACATGCTAAAAGCAGGGGAGATAGTACTGTAGGCATATTTCATCAACTTTACAGTTTTATCCAGGGCCAGACTGCCCTACCCACACCACATCTTTTTTGCCAAACTATTTCAGTACTCCAGGTTGTTGTTTCTATTATGTGCCTAACCTCTGGGGGGAAAAATCATCTCACTAGCTAAAAGATACATTCAAATGTAGTTTTTACATTATTCTACCACTTACCAAAATAATTAAATAAGTTCTAGACATGCCATAAGTGGTTATGACATAAATAAAATTTAAATTCTGTTGATTTTTTTGGGAAGAATTCACTTCTGTATTCAAGAGAGTGACAGTTCATATTTAAGGGAATTTACTTAGCTGCAATTCATGTATAAGCACAACTCCCTTCAGGGCTAATTCTCCAGTTCACAATAAATTAGTGGTCTCTAGAGAATGGTTGACTATTTCTCTCTTTAAGGTATTTAGGGTAACCCTGAGGGACTTGGGGTTTCTATTTTTGTTCTTTATCCTGACTGTCAAGTTCCATATTTATTACTCTTGTTGTTCGGTCATGTTTTACTTACAAATGTCTGAGGCCAGATTTGAACTCATGAAAATAAGTCTTTCTCCAGCAGTCTATCCACTGCACCACCTATCTGTTCCCTCATTGCTTTTACTAGCCAGAGTTAGGGTACTTACTAAGTAGTTATGGCAAGCACAGTTATAAAACTGGGGATACATTTTCCCTGTGCACAAACAAAGTGTCTAGGCATCTAGAGATCATATTGGCCAAATGATAAACACACAGCTCTGGTCACTAGAAGTAATT
The DNA here is from genome assembly GCF_011100635.1 of Trichosurus vulpecula. Lineage (NCBI taxonomy): Eukaryota > Metazoa > Chordata > Mammalia > Diprotodontia > Phalangeridae > Trichosurus > Trichosurus vulpecula. The sequence goes on from NC_050576.1 coordinate 380,672,143, forward strand.
TTCTCCCTTTATGTAGTCCTTATGAAGTTCCTCTTATGTATATCTCTCTTCAGGTTCCGAAGGTCCACGTCCTTGTAAAATCCTAAAGCTGCTTTTTCTGAGTCTTGTCTTTTGTCTTCAACGTGTCTCTCAATTCTGATGGAGGAATTGCCACCTTCAGTGGCTGCTGCTCTATTGTGCACTGCTACAAATGTTAGTGGAAACTCCAGATTTTTGACCTTTTGAAGTTCACATAGTCACCACCTAGTGGTTGATATGGGAGGAGAGAGCAAAAAAAAATATCTTCCCTTCTCAAGGCAATACCCTGTCAGGAGTTTTGATAGATTTGAAAACTACTACGTTGGACTGTTTCTGGAATTCCAATTCTGAATTGATCTGGTATATTACACAAAGGCCAAAGATGGGTCTAAATTCTTTCCCTCAATCATATGGCATTTTCTATGTTGTGTCAGATACCTTCATAAATAGTCAAAAGAATTCACAACCTTCAATATGATTGAAGACTTGACTACACCTTGTTTATATTTTTGATTTAGTGATTTTATTAACTGTCTGGGACTAAAGTGATTACAGTAACTGGGGTGGAGGGGGAAATCAAACCCCTGCCCCACAACATTACATATATTTTGAAAAAATGAAAAAGACAAAGGATATGATGAAGTCATGTACCTCTCTCTCAATAGCTAGTTTGGTCCTATTATTGGGTCTTGATTCTGTAATGCATAACTGAACAAGTGAGGTCCAACCCACCTGGCTGATCATGAACATTCATCCCATTCCACCACACACAGACACATACATACATTCCTATTTCTTTTGTGAGTAATGATTACACTTCTGGACTCACTAGCCACTGGTTATTTTTGTTAACACATCCCTCCACCTACTTATTCCCCCTCATGTAACAAATATTCCACACCTGACTAGGCAGCCCCACTTATATTGAACTATTGGGAAGAAATAATGGTCACTACAGATATTGGCCTCATGTGCTAAAAATATCCATTCTTAAGTATTAGCACATAAAGACTACATCATGAATATTCACTTTTAAATATGTCTTATATAAGGCGGCATCCAAGTACTAATGGAAAACATGTTCCAAATATGGAATCTGCATATAATTTTAGTTGAATCATTATGGATTTGTAAACTACTTTATTATAATGTAAATTTTAAATATTCTAGATATTTATTTAATATTTAATTTATTTAATAATTAATATTTATTTAATTTTTAATTCATTAGTGTCATGGTAACTTTGTGGATGAAAATATAATTATTTCCCTGTTTAAATATATTTCTTCTTGAGCTATGGAGAATATAAAGTTTAAGATCCCATCCTCAATTTGAATTGTAAAACCTTTAGTGAATTTATGTTTTTTAAAAATATTTTAGTGTATAAAATCTGTGGCAACCTCATATGATATTCATGGAAAGCAAATTTGTTCATTCAAGTAGAATTTTCAGCTGATCAGAGTCCTTTATGTTCACTGAGTTAACTTCACACTAAAATAAAGAACATAAAGAATTCTATCTACTATGGGGCTACTTTTTTTTAAAACTTTTTAGCATAAAAAATAAGAATATTTGTAAGCAATCACTGGTTGCTTTGAAACACACTACATGATGCTTGGACGAAGATGAACCTGTGACATATATCCCTTGCAGGATTTGTAGAGTGAGTCTATATCCTTTTTATTTCTAGAGTTAAATATACTCTGGCCTCTGGCTAAAGGACATCAGTTGTCAGAGATGCCTGGCTGTTTCCTTGGACCCAAAGTCAGAAGTGGAGAACTGGCAGCTGTGCCAAAGAGGATTGGTTCTTGAGTCAGGAGAAACCCTCTCTCACTTTCTCTGGCTCTGTCTCTGTCTGTCTCTATCTCTTTCTGTCTCTCTATTTCTTTATCTCTCCATGTCTCTGTCTCATTGTCTGTCTGTCTGTCTGTCTCTCTCCCTCCCTCTCTCTCTCTTTCCTTTCAAATTTTCTCTCTACTTCTCCCCTCAGTAACAATGGCAACTGCACATACCTGTCAATGAGCACAGTTGCTTTCCTAGACAAGAGTGATACTGGACTCCAAGTCTCTGTTTGCCTCTTTGACTTTGTGCTCTTTTCTCTGAGAATTTATGAGCAAACAGTGAAGGTGAGATTGTTGTTTCTAGCCTTCATGGCAACCTCATGAGTTTAAGAGGCTAGGATCACCCATGTCCAAAGGTTGGTTGCCCATGAGAAGCTGATCTGAACACCTTTGAGGAGAATATAAAAACACTCTCCCTCCTCATCTTTGTCTTGGTTTCCTTTAAGTCTCAGCTAAATTCTCACCTTCTGCAAGAAGGCTGTCCCAGTGTCTCTGTCTCTCTCTCTCTGTCTCTCTCTGTCTCTCTCCCTCTCCATACACACACACACACACACACACACACACACACATATATTTTTCTTTGCCTGTTGATTTGTACATAGCTATTTGCATATTGTTTCCACAGTAGACTGTGAGCTCTTTGAAAATAAGGACTGCTTTTTTTACCTTTCTTTTATCCTTAGCACTTTACACAATACCTGGCACATAGTAGGCATTTAATAAATGCTAATTCACTGACTGACCAATCAAGAGGATGCTACAGATAAAAAATATAAAGAAAATTAAAGCCTATGCATATATGTCTTTCCGGGTAATCTAGACTTATGAGTTGTGCCAACAACACGGGTCAGAACTTATAGGATCATGGGCTCTTAGACTTAAAAGATACCTTAGAAGCTATATTTCCCTCCCTTTGGAGAAGAAATTGAATCCTATAAAGTTTGAGAGATTTGCCCAAGGTCACACATATAGTAAGTGATAGAGGAAGGATTGGAATTCAAATTCTCTGCCTTGATTCAGGTGTTCTTTCAACTGTTCACTTGTTCATTTTTATTGCACAATAGTATACATTAATTCACATGCTTTGTTTCCATACATTGTTCAGATATTCTGCAATTGATAGAACCTCTTTTAGTTTCTAGTTTCTAGCCACCACATAAGGAGCTATATATGTATATGTGTGTGTGTACATATATATGTATATATGTATATATATATACACACGTATATATGTACATTATATATATATATATATATATCAATCACACATTTTGTATACACATGTATACACATATAGGTACACATACACACCTACGTATGTGTGTGCTTGTGTGTCTGTCTGTATGTGTGTGTATATGCTTGGGATATAAATCAAGGACTAGTATCCATATATCAGATATATAGTTAGTTACTTTGCTTGTTTGTTCATTCGTTCAGTAATTTGTGGGGCATAGTTTCAAATTGCTTTGCAAAATGGCTGGACCAATTCATACTTCTACCAATAGCACATTAATATATCTGTTTTACACAATCTCTGCAGGATTTATAATCTCCTTTTTCTCAACTTTACCAGTCCGATGAGTGTGACATGGAACCTCAGACTTGCCTCGTTTTTCGTTTCTCTAATAATTAGTGTATTGAAGAAACTTTTTTTAAAAAAATCCCATGGTTGGTGATGACTAGGATTTCTTCCCTTAAGAATAGCATGTTCATGTATTTGAACTATTTGTCATTTAGGAATAGTACAATCACCCCTTCCCGGTCATACACCCATAGAGATTTACAATGAATCTGTTTCCAAGTTACTCATTGCTGTAAAGACCCTTTACTTTTAACACCAATATTAATCCAATAATTCCACATAGCCACATTTCATGAACATCTCTATGTCAGAAGAATTCAAATAGCTTATCCAATTTACACAGCAAATTCTAGGTCTAGGATATGAATGACCTATGTATCCACTTTCCCAGTTGTCACACAGGTTTAGCTAATAATTACAATATGGTTCTTTTCTTTTCTTTTTGTACAGACTTGTGGTTTCATTCGTGTAGAAATCCTTGTTGTGAAAATTTCTCTACAAGAATCAGCAACTGGCCTTGAAGTTGTACTCAGAGAGTTGCCTAGGGGCTGAGAGGTGTCATTACTTAACCATGATTATGTAGCTAGTATGTGTCAGAGACAGGACTTGAATCCAGATCTTACCTACTACAAGGCTCTACATACTTTATTTATTTACTTTATTTATTTAAGCCAACAAAAGGAAGGATAAGGGTACATATGTCAGAAGCAGATGGCCATAAATACAAGCAAGTAAAAATGATTATCAGACATTCATTGGGCATACATTTTAATTTCCATTGTTAACTATAATTTTTTAAACAATTTTTTTCTACTGCATTGCAGGTATTATTGTTTATCAGCAAGAAAAATTGTCTATAATTTCATGAATAAACACACACACACATAAATTCCACAAATCTTACCCCTTTACACTTAACAACACATTTGTAACATATAAAGTACTTTCACTTATATTTTCTCATTTGATACTCACAAGTATTCTATGAAGTATGTAGGGCAAATATTACTACCATCAGATTATGAGTTAAGAAACTGAGATTTATCAGTGTTTTGAAGCCACTCAAAGATGATCTCCTTCCAGATTCTCAGAAAATCCTATTTTCTATACTTCTTTGTATATTGAAAGGTCTGTGATTGTTAATGATCTGCTTCAAAATTTTTTAAGAAGTGAAATCTAAAAAGAAAAGATTTAGAGAGGTCAGGATCGCAGATATGATAATAGAAGTCTTATAATCTCAAGCTCATAGCTTTCTTAGCAAAGAACTAAACTCCCACAATATTATCACAAATTATCAGTTATTATTAGGAAATTATTAGCAACTTAATACATTTAAAAAAGGAAAAAAGTCATGGAAAGAAGTTTGATTTATTTAGGTAGGTAATAGGGAGCCATTGCAGATGCTTGAGTAGGAAAATTAACAACAAAAGCGGTGCCTGGGGAAGTTTTGTCTGACCTCTGTAGATGGGAAGGATTAAGGGAAAGAGGAACTGGACATGTAGAGACAATCTACTAGGCAATTACAGTTTTGTCCCAATTACTATGAATAATCAATCCCCTTACATGGTTGAATTATTTGAATCTACAATGTCTATTTCCATTGGGCTGGAACAAATAACCATATTTTACATAATTGCAATTTCAAATAGTGTACTTCAAATGCATGTGGACATTTCAAGGGATTTACTATTCTCACTAATCAAAATCTAGCTATATAATCATCTGGATGAGAGACAATAAGAACCAAGAATACCATTTTTATTAACAACAGACATTGATCTTTCTTTACATATATTTTAATTTTTAAAAATGATTAAAAGTACATTTGTCTAAACTAGCTATTGACTAGTAAAGTAAAATTGTATTGTGTATTCATCAGTCTTATAGAATATGATTTTTAAAAGTCATCACTAAACTACTGAATATGTCTTTCAAAAATGCCTATGACTAAGCTTATAAACCATATTAACAAATCTTTTGTCTTTTTGCTAACTTCCTGGTTTTTATGAATGTATAAACATTTATAGAAGCATAAAAATATTGTAAGGAAATAGAAAGGCAATTCAGACATCTTTTTGTCATGAAGTTAACCTAAATCTCTATTCTCATAAAATTGGTAGAAATTTCTGTGGAGTGAAACTGATTAATTGACAAATATTTGCTGAAAACTTTCACTGTGCTATGCACTATGAAACATTGAATAAGATGACATTGCAATATGCATTTGAAGCAATGATGACAAATTTATATAACATTTTAATGTTTGGTTGTATAGCATTTTAGTTTTATTCACAACAATTCTTGTAGGTAGTAAAAGCATTATTAACCATATTTTACAAATGTAGAAATTGGGGCTTGAAAAATAAGTAATTTTTCTATGAGTCATATTGCCTAGTAAGTATCAGAGATAATACTCAAAACAAGGTATCTTGACTCCAGATTTAGTGCTTGTTCCATTACATTGTGCTATAATAGAATCTCAGAGTTTGAAAAAAAGGTCAAAGGCCATCTAATCCAAACTATATCTAACCAAGAATATTCTACACAACACACTCAACAAGAAGTAATCTAGTCTTCTACTGGAGATGTTTAGCATCTTTCATTGTTTCTAGTTAAGCCACAGTCCACATGGCCTTCCTTTAAATTAATCTTAATAAAAGGGACCACTCTTTCAACATTGATGAGATTGTTTAATTCTTTTGTGAAGTCCTTTTAGTCCCAACATCACAGATTTTTGGCTCTTACACCACTGGCCAAATGGATATGTGACCTAAATATAAAAAGCCACACTATAAAAGTAATACAAAATCTAAAGAGACAATTTTCAGAACTATGGATGGGGTGGGGCAGGGAGGGAAATTCATAATTAAGTGATTGAGATTATTAAACCTGATAAAATAAACAATCTCAATTGCATAATTAGAAAAGAAAAGCTTTTGCAAGAGCAAAGTCAAAATAAAAAAAAAAAAACTGCCAGCTGAGGCAAAAACATTGAATCACATATCCCCAAAGTCTAATATCCGAAATATATAGAAAATTGAGACAAATAAATATGAACAACAGCCATTCCTAAATAGTTGCATAGTCAAGGTATCTGAATAATTTTCAGAAGAATTCAAATTATCATTAATAACAAAGTCCTAAATCATTAATATTATGACAAATGCAAATCAATATCAGATAAGAATTAATATATTTAATGTAAATAAAAATTTAATATAAAATTATATTTTTATGCAACTAACTCATAATTGATGTTATATATCCATTGCCTAGTCTTATATAATGCATAATATATGTAAAAAGAATTAATATAAATATAAAACCAGAAGCCATTCCCAAATAATTAAGTGGCTGAAGCATATGATAAATGCATGTTAAAGCAACTCTGAAGTTTTACCATTCACCCAGAAAATTGGCAGAAATGATGTGAAACACAGTCAACTGTTTGAACAGACTGGCACATTTACACACTTATGGCTTAGCTATTAGATTGTCTAAGCATTGTTGAAAATTATTTAGAATGTGGCAGAAAAGTTTAAAAAAATCTCATATCCTTTAACCCAGTGATACCATTCCTGAGTATATACACCAAAAAGTTAAAGTAAGCAGAAAAATATCCATTTACCAAAGTATTCATAGAAACTCTTTCTTGAGGTAGCAAAAAAATGGAGAAAAGCTGAACAAATTGTAGCATGAAAGTAATAGCATGTTTTTATTCCTTAGGAAATAATAAACAAGAGGAATTTGGAAAACTTGAGGAAAACTTAGTCCAAGTATTGCAGAGCAAAGTAATTGACACAGAATAACATACGAGATAAGTCCAATAATACACAAGGGAAAAACAAAAATGATCTATGCAATGACCAACTGACTTCACAGGACTAATAATAAAAATATCCCCTTTTCTGGGCATAGACGTGGTAGGCAATGGGTGTAGAATGTGGGATAAATCATCAGACATGGTCAATGTATTCATTTATTTTGCTTAACTATTTAAATTTTTATTTTAAATGTTTGATTACAAGTGAATGTTCTATTTGGGGCATATTGAAATGACCACATTAGGGGAAAAGGGTAAACATCAAAAACAAAATATATCAAAAGAGACTGTTAATAGTATTGCTAACAGTAAAGAGAACTATACTGAATACATTCATCTGATAAACTAAACTAATAGTTTCATCAAAAAACAAAATGAGGCCCACTGGATTTGGCCTTTTTCTTAATAAAACTTTCTTTCCTCCTTTTAAAAATAGGATTAGCATGAAATAACAAACATCAATGCCACTTATGCAACTTCTTTTGTGATTTTATTACATTTAAATAAATACATTTAAATGCATAATATATAAAAGTACTTCAGTTACTTCCTCTAAATATCATCAGGAATCCTTATCCATTGTCCTTCACTTTTATTCTTAAATTAATCTTGCTAGAGTGTATATTGATTGATTTGCTGCCTCTGCTTTTGTTTTTTATAAGTTCGTAAAGAGTTTTCTGAATTTCTTTATATTTTTTCATACTTGGTGCTCCAAACTGCATTCTACTATTCCAGTACATTTATGTTTCACACTTTAGAACAAATTTAGAACTGGAAGAGATCTTACAGGCCATCCACTCCAACATCCTCATTTTGCAAATGAGTCCAAGAGAGACTATGAGACTTGCCAAAGATGATATAACAGGGAAAGGTCAGTAGTCAGATTTGAACCCAGGTTCTCTGACACCCAATCCAGTGTCTTTTTTTCATTGCACTATACTGCCTCTCTATTCCCTCTTATATAGTATGTAGGTTGCTTTCAGGTTTCACATTATATTTTATTCTACTATAAAAATCTTAGAATATTTTAATGTTTTTGATAGCAGTTTCAGGGCATTTATCTAACAAAGGATTAATTAGGTCAAAGAGTATGATTATTTCTATAGAATTTACTATATACTGACAGATTGTTCTCATAAAAAAATCTACAAATTTCAGTGCACCAGCAATCAAAGAAATTCCTGTTTCTCCACTATTCAACCAGCCTTGAGTTTCAGTGCTTTTCATTATTTTTACAATTTGATTAATATAAGGTACCTCAAAGCTGTTTTAAATTGCATGTCTTTGATTATTAATAAAGCTGAGCATTTTTCAGCTTTCTATTACTTTTTTTAAAAAAAATGCGAGTTGAGTATCATGACACACACCTGTAGTTCCCACTGATGGGAAGACTGAGGTGATGGATCAATGGTTGGGCTGTGCCACAAAATGTGATACAAATATGTTTAGTGTCTGGCTACAAAGAGTCACTAGGCTGCCTAAAGTATAGATTAGCCAGGTTAGAAAAAATGGAGCAGATTAAAGTTTCTATGACAATCAGTATTGGAAATGGCTCCAAGAGTAGCAGTTATACTTCTACCCTGGGCAAGAAAAGGGAGAAGAGAACAGGGAAGGGAAGAGGAGGGGAGGGGAGGGGAGGGAAGGGAAGGGAAGGGAAGGGAAGGGATGAATATGTATGTATACAGACATGTGTCTATGGATATAGACAGATACAGATTTATATAAGCTCATAGATTTAAAATTAATGACAGGGAGCAGGGAGGGGAAATGACTTGCCTGAGGTCTAATGACTTAGTAAGTAATTGAGCAAGTATTTGAATCCAAATTTTCTGACCTCAAATCCATGTTCTTTCTATTACATCAGGCAGTAAGCCCACTGGTCTATTCATATAGATGCTAAATTGACTCTCTGATCCCCAGCACAGTGAGCAGTAGTACTGAGCAGTAGTACAAAAGAACTGATCTTTTTTTTAAATTGGGAAAACATCACAGTCACAATAATATGAGGTTGTATATAAGCCTAGAAAGCTTAAAATTAGTAAAATGTTATAGAAACAAATAAACCCCTTTAGGCAAAATAAAAGGATCTTTGCTTTACACATCATAGAGTGAGCCACCAGAATCAAATGTATCCCAGGATGCCTTTTGACATGAGCTCAAGATGCTTTAGTAACCACTTTCTGGGAGTGTCTCCCATATGCACCAGATGGGCATGACATTTCATGAGATTGTATAGCAAGCTGATGAATTATCAACTAGACGCAGATGCAGCCACTGGGTTAATAAAGAGATAAGGCATCCCCATCTGGGTTGGGAAAAACAACCTTTCTCCAGCCCAAGATTTTTAAAATAGAAAGATTTCCTAAAAGAGGGAGTGATCATTCTATTCTCAGTCAGTTTTAGCAGGATTAACATTTCTTATTTACAGACCTGCAAAGTTTAGGGTTTGGCATGGTTCTAACTCTAGAGCTAAATGAAACCTAAAGGAACAACTATGTCTTTTGACAGTTTCCCATAATTCTGTTATTCCTTTTCTTGAAAACTGCTGGCTAAGGCACATGCACTTGAAAGAAAACAAACCTCCATAATTAAAAAAATTTTCTCTTTGGCAATCCAGCATGAAATTCTTTCATTTTAAAAACTATTTCCATCTTTACAGTAAGTGGATGTTTCTTAGCCTCTCCAACATTTCCCTTTAGTTGCCATGATAATATGAGGGTTACAATATTCCAAGTACTGCCTGAAATACACGATTCAGGGTTTCTAGAGGGTTTCTGAGAGGAGGATGCTTAATGATTTCAAATTTTATGGCTTCAGGCAAAAACTTTGAAAAATATTTGTACAAGATGACAATTGGCAAAACAAACACAAGGATGTGGGCATGTGTATGTACATAATTGTAGTGTGGTCACAAGGAGTTTAGCCGGAGAGGCCTCCAAAGCACCAAATGAAGCAATATGCCCTTTAATAATGTTGATCAAAAACTCCTACCACAATTAGCACTGATTGGCTAAGTACTTAGTGAAACCTAGAAGGAGCACCAGACCTTGCAAGTCAAAGTTGAGGCAAGTTACTTTTTATACTGCTTTGGTCCTGTCATGAATCAGTTCTCTAAGGGAGCCAGAAAGAAAGGCAGAGATGACTCCATGGCTATGATGATAGCTTCAGAAGCACTAAATCTCCCTCAAAGAGAAAAAAAAAGCTTTATCTTGTATCGTCTCTTTATCACACATCATTCCTCTCAGTTGTGTTCTGATTATTCTTGATATCCATCACTAATTACCCTCATTTATAGATAGATGATACTCAGGTTGGCAGAACAACAGACTTAGCATTGTACAAAGAAAAACGTAGCGTGTAATTGGCAGATTGTATGAAATAAGCCAAATTGTTCTCTGAGGTGAATGGATATTTGAGAATTGATCAGTATTAAACTGGAACATAATAATGGTTTGGAATCCTTAAAAAAACAAGCTGCCAAGATAATTTAGACTCATTCTTTGGTAGGAGACAGAGAGGGAAAGGCCGTGAGCCTATCACTTGTTTAGAGCCGTCATAGATTTATTCCGTCTCATTGGCAAGGTAGAGAGGGAGCAACAAATTGAAATTGAGACACATAGGGCAAGTTGGTTTGAGTTTGGGTGGGGCTAAATGAAAGGTTTGGGATTAAGGCAGGTCTACTTTTGTTCATTACTTGAGGTAGTCTAAAGAAAGGGATCATAGAAGTGGAGATTGTTGAGGAATCAAAAAAAAAAACAAAGAGAAAGGATTTTGGTTGAAAAAAAAGATTGCAAATCCAGAAATTAATATATTCAGGAGGGGAGTGAATTGAACTTTGGTAGCTGACAGCAGCAAGGATCTAGACAGGATGCCTAAGTCCTAGTAACAATAAAAGCAATAACAGTGAGGTAAGGATGATGAAAATGAAAATAGATTTATACCATGCTTTAAGGTATATATTGCCTCATTTGATCTTTCCAACTCTGTAAGGCAGGTGCTAGAAGTATACCCATTTCACAGATAAAGAAATTTGCTCAGTATCACACAGCCACTCAGTGTCTGAGACAGTATTTGAACCTAGTGCCTGATCTGGCTGCACTTATTTTGATCATTCAAATATTTGATCAAATGGATATTTATTGAGCACCTACCATATACAGGGTATTCCTAAAGTCTGGACACATAATCAAAAATGCATATTTTCAAGAAATGAAATTATTGAAATTTTCAACAACATTTTATTTAATTGGAATATTAACAAATAACATCTTCAATGTGATTTCCATCATTTGTGATGCAAAGGTTGATGAGCTTTGCAAGATACACATGAATTCAATGCAATAACTCAGTAACTCCACATTGCCATCAATTTTAGCACATTCACTCTTGGAATATGAATATGAAATCATATGATGTTATTTGGGGTTAAGATGTTATTTGTTAATATTCCAATTAAATAAAATGTTGTTGAGAATTCCAATCATTTAATTTCTTGAAAATATGCATTTTTGCCTATGTGTCCAGACTTTAGGAACATTCTGTACAAGGCCCTATACTTGCTATCATCCAGTAGGAGAGATGATAGGAAAAAAAATAATCAAATAACATGTCATACTGTAAGAGATACACCTGAACCACCTTAGTTTTAGGGCTTGGATCATTACAAGTAGCAGAAGCAGGGCTAAAATCTAGGTGTTCTGAGTCCTTGTCCAGTTCCCTAATAAGCTATATATTAATGGGCAAGGCAAAATACGACTCTGGTCCTCAATTTCCTCATCTTCCAAATTCATGAATTACACTAGATACTCTCTAAGGCCCATCTATAAACTACAAGAATATGTATCACCGCTTCTTCCCTAGTTTCATAAGCTGGCTTTGGAATCAAGAAGAATAGGGTTTAGGTCTTGTCTCTGCCACAAATTGGTTGTGTGATCCAAGGCAAGTTACTTAATCTCTCAGTGCCCTTGGCAAATCTCTAAAACTATAAATTGCAGAGAAGTTTTGTTAGAAGAAGTCCCTCACATGAAGCTTCCTCTACAGATTAAATGTTAGGTCTAGTAAAAAAAAAAGAAAGAAAAAGAAAAAAGAATGAGAGGAAGGAAGGAAGGAAGGGAGGGAGGAAGGAAGACGGGAAGGAAGGAAGGAAGGAAAGAAGGAAGGAAGGAAGGAAGGAAGGAAGGAAGGAAGGAAGGAAGGAAGGAAGGAAGGAAAGAAGGAAGGAAGGAAGGAAGGAAGGAAGGAAGGCAAGAAGGAAGGCAGGAAGGAAGGAAGGAAGGGAGGAAGGAAGGCAGGAAGGAAGGAAGAAGGAAGGCAGGGAGGTGGGAAGGAAGGAGTAGATATTTGCTAGAAACATACATAATGTGTGTCTGTTCTACATATGCTAGTGCCTAGAACTTCTATGGAACTTGGGGGCCAGATTAAAGTGTGACATACTAAACTCATAGAGTACTTTACAGTTTGCAAAATGTTTTTCTCCCAACCACATGAGGCAGGTGGTCTAAGTATTATTTTGCACATTTTACAAATGAGCAAGAGTTTACTATGGATGAGAGGGAAGAGAGCTGGCAGGCCAACCCATTACCACCAATCCCCCATTATCTCCCCATTGGAGGTTCCCCTGCCCACTGTGATCCCACACAAATCTCTCATTTACTGAGAGGGCAGTCCTCAGGCCATGCGGTTGGACAGAGCTTCATAAAGCAAACCTGGAGGCTACTGAGTTGTAGGAGTTTTAGCCTAAAGTAGGTTAAGAGAAGGGTGCTGATCAGACTGCCAAGCTTTCTGCCCCCAGTCATGTTACCACCTGGGGCATAGTTCCAGTCACTCAGCTTTAGTTCCAGCTCTGGGCAGAGGCAGCTTGGAGTGACGACTGATTTGCATACACCACTCAAAATGAAGATAAATTTCATCTTTGAAGTCTTATGTACTATCATAAGAGATATAGCAAGAATGCTATTTTCCAGAGTAAGCATGTTTATAATGTTTTATTCAACAAAATACCATAATGTTATATTATATGAAACCAAGAGGGAGAAAAAAACCCTTTTTTGTATTTCCAAAAGTCTATAAAATAAGAGGAAAACAAAGTAAATAGTGTTAGGACAATGAACACTCATTTTACGTAGTTGATGAATTTGAAGAGGTTTTTTTGAGCTACTTCTTAAAAAAAAATAAACTTTATCACAATCACTCTTCAGATGTGGTACATCAGTTTCATGTATTGTTGAATAGAATGGGACTGTGCCTGTTATTTCTTTGTTCTAGCAAACTCCTGGTGAAGAAACTCCCTCTACCAATGCCTTTTCTCTATAATGAGCAATCTTAGGGAGTTGTCCTGAGGCACCGAATGTTTAAGTGACTTGTCCAGAGTAATACAGTCAGAATGGGTCAGAGGCAAGACACATTTATCCCAGAACTTCCAGACTGCAAAACTGGGATTTTTCCCCCTACTACAGTACACTGTGCCTCTTCATATATTCTTGCTCCATTCATTGCTATGGTCTAATTTTTAAAGGACAAATACTCTAAAATCATTAAATCAAAGAGAAAAATGACAGAACACAAATGAAGCACCATGTTTGAAGACTTTCACCCAGGAAAGGGAAGAATTTATATCATGACGTGTTGGCAATTTTAAAGATGTCTTAAACAAATAACCATTGCCACAAATGTCTCTTAGAAAACCCTGCAGCACATTAAACTTTATTTCTTTTTTCCCCCTACAACTTGTAATATGTGTGCCCATTTTAGACAGTTTGTTCTCAATTACTAGCACCATGGGCTAACAGACTGAAGACTTATTCATAAGGAAATGGATTACATATATCCTCAAAACAGTGATGCCAACAGCAGGCGGCTTATGCATACAGCTTCTGATTCACGGAGTCCTTGGAGTGCAAATGGCATGCCTCTTTCAAGCAGTGTAAGGAAATTATGTGTGAGGTATTGATATTTTTGCATAAACACTCTGCTTCTTATCAGAACTGTAGCTAACATTTTGCCATCATGCCCCTATGCCCTAATTTATTCACTTATAATTGAATGGAATTTACATAAGGAAGCTGGAACCCAGACCAGTCTGATTTGGAGGAAGCCAAATGCCACATTGGACCTCAGAATTTGGATAAAAAGCCACGTGAAAACCAAGAAAAATGAAAATTTATGCTAACCTTCCCATTTTGGGCTCTCCTCTTTCTAAATTAAAGCTAATCAAAAGTAGCAGCTTTTTCCTACGACTTCATAATGGCCTATGGGAAAACCTCTCTGGTTACACAGGGGCTTTGTTCATAAATAGACAAATGTGTCTAAATTCCAGATTTCAAGGTGAGTGAGAGAAAGCGGCGGCATGCAAAAATGCTGAACAGCCCAGATGGCCCATCAACAGTTAATTAAGTGGCAGACCCTGAAGTTGCTAGGAGGCTGCCAAGATAACTGCCTGCATAGTCAGCCATAGGCTCATGTCGAGAGAGGATAAAAATGTTCGAGGGGCTGGCATTAGTACTTGGTGACATCTACTAGAAAACCAGACAGATGTATACAGAGAAAAATTTGCAATACAGACTGTTGCAATAACAGCACTAAGGGACTTCATGACTTGGGATATGGGTAATGAGATACAGCATAAAGTCTTTGGCATGGCTCGCAATCTTTAATCTGCCTAAAAGCTACTGGGACCAAAAGTCATTAGCCTCTCACATCTGTTCATATGTTTCTATAAAACAAGAAAGTGGAGATCTAAGTCCAGTTCCTCGGAATCCATGTTGATACCCATTAATTCTTTTGTTTGATTTCTATGGGGAGATATGAGATCCTATAGGCACTAGAATAAAACTGTTTTCTCACTAATGGGGTTAGTTTTTCCAATGCCTTTGTAAGGAACATAACTTGCTTTGGTCCATGTATTAACCATAAAGGATACCCTAGGAAAGCTGAAACAAAGGCAAGGTATGTCCTCTGGCCTCTACTTTCTTTAACCTTCTCTTTATTCCCCTGTTCTCTCAGTCCTCGCATTGCTGTGGCCCACCCCATATAGTTCCCCATGCTATACACCAATCATTTCCTCATGCTTCCAATCAAAATTTAATTGACATAGGGAGAGAGGGGACAAGGTATTCATGTCCCTTAAGCAAAGTTTAAAATTATAGGACCATTTATTTTGTGTATTACTGTCCCCTAGAAGCATTCAGTATTCACTGCGATCCATAAAACTTGATTTATCACAGAATAAATACTTTTGTGCCACAGAAAGTAAGAGTTTCTGGCATTGATAATATATACATTTGTGCTAATATGTTGTAAGTAGAGTTGTAAATTGTTCCAACTACTCTGGAAAACAATTTTGAAATATGTGAAGAGAATGATTAAAATGTTCATAACTTTTGACCCAGAGACTCCAGTGCTAGGCAAATGACAAAAAGAAAGGTCTTATATACACTTAAATATTTATAGTGTCACTTTTGGTAATAGAAAAGAACTGAGGGAGAAAAAAAGTGGATGTCCATCAGTTGGGGAATGGCTAAACAGATTGTGGGAGATGAATGTAATACAATCATGAATATGATGAATACAAAGAAGAGTAAGAAGACTTATATGAACTGATACGAAATGAAATCACTAGAACCTGGAAAACAACATACATAATTGACTACCTTGGTATAAATGGAAATAATAATAACAAATCTCCTTGATTCAAATCCTGTCACCTGTATGACCTTAGATATGTCCCTTCCTTTTCTTTGTATTTCAGTTTCCTTATTTGCAACCTGGAAAGGTTGAACTAGATGACCTCTGATGTCTCTTCAGTTTCCAAATCTAAAAATCTTGTCTCCTTGCCTACCCTTAATTCTACTTCTAGGCTGAGGTGTCACTTCTTTGGGTCCTGGATTATTAAAAATGTTTCATAGACTGGGATGTGATGAACCTTAGAGTTCATTCTGTCTAGTTTCCTCATTTTGTATATATGTTTCCATATCTAGCATCTACACTGTCTCTTTTCTTAGAAATAATTAGAGGCACTGTTTTGATATTCCTTTTTACAAACATATAATAGTAAATTTTATTGATCTGTTTTTACATCACCTATATTTTCCATTGTATCTCTTTTTCCACTCCCCTCCAGGGAGATGTCCTCTACAGAAGAGACAAAAAAGTAAAATAAAATAAAGGGCAAATAATGTTCGGCAAAACCAACCAGCAATGACGTTATATACAGGGATCCACACCCACAGTCCCCCACCTCTGCAAATAAGCAGAGAAATATATCTTTTCATATCTGGTCTTGAGGGCCAAGTTAGGTCATTAAAATTACCTGCTCTTTGTTCTGATTTTTAACTAGCTCAGAGAGATGATGTACTTTCTCCTATGGTCCTAATAGTAGGTGTCACGTGGTCCCAGCCACAGGACAGCAATGAAACCTCTCATGGCCAGCTCACATTTGTAAGAGCTAGATTTAGGAGTTATTACAGTGGCATGAATTATCATTGGTTTTAATACCATGCCCCTTGGAGAACCAAGAACCTGCTGTTGATGTTAGAAATTCCACATTATAAAGGTTGCCCCTTACAGAATTCCTACTTTTCCAGCCTTGATGTGCTTTCCTCCACCCAAACTGACTGACAACACCTTTCTATCAACTGAACCATTTCTTTTCGTTTATCCAATTAAGGTAGGTCTGCCTTATAGATATGGTGTGTTAGTTCCCAGGAAATGGGCTTGTAAGATATCATATCTGGATTTGACTGATTTGATATCATATTACAATTTGATCCATGGTACATTGCACTTGTGTGTTATTATAACTTAAGTACAGGTTAAGCAGTGGGCTCTTTATCTCTGAGGACCAGCCTCAGTTTGGAGAAACTCATTGCCAGAAAGTTACATATCACAGCATGATGGTTTGTAAGCCATCATAACTCATGCAAACCATTACTAAGACACAGAAGAGTTGCATTGGTAAAGAATGGAACCACTCACATGAGATCATTAAAGTATTTGTCATAACCTGTATCATAGCTTTATTATAAAAGGGAACTCACTCTTACATTTTTGTGTTTTTCTGTCTGCTTCTGTCTCTCTGTCTCTTTCTGTCTCTGCCTCTATATACACAGTACTCTGCAGCATATGAGCCCTTACTAAATACTTATCAATGAATTGAGAATACTCTCATTTTAGCACCTTTATCCCAAAACAATCCAACATATCTCTCGCACATGGTAAACAGGTTATGTTATAATGAGGCTATAGCTAAAACCTTGAATATCATCTTTGCAGGTTTTATGCCTAGGAGAGCATGCCCCTTCTTAATGCACAGAATACACTGTCCCCACAACCTGAAAAGTAACATGGCTGGGATTCAGAAGGGTGGAGCTAGTTTGAGTATTTTAATAGCCACACAAGCATATAGTGAACAGTGTGGTGCTCCCTGGATAGAACTATTGCCGCAAACATTCAAGCAGTAAAAGTCTATTCTCTTGGCAGCTGCAGAGAGTATAATATCCAAGTCCTCAAGAGATCAGCTTCACTTAGAACATAAAAGACAGAGCTAGAATGTTTTTGGACTGGCATTTAATCACATACTCAAACTGATCTGTGATTTCCTCAGTTGTGGAGGGTCCCTCCAGTGATATGGCACACAACCCATCCATGACTGTGCAACTCTTGTTCAGGTCCTCCCATAAACTTTCAACAAGGGTTCTGCCCAACATGGACCCCTTGTGGTATGGAGATTTTTAAGTGTTTGTTTTCCTTTCTTGTTAGTCGAAAAAATAAGTTTCTTCACCAGTTGTTAAAACAGAGCAATAATTCATTTAATCCTTTGGATATTAGTACAAAGACACACCAAGCCTCAGGGAGCCAGAAACAGAGAAGGCCTACGTAGAAAGGGATATACATACATCTAAAGTCTAAAGTAGATTCATCAGAGAGCCTGAACCCTAGGGGTACCAAATATCGTCTCATTTGATCGTCACAACAACCCTATGAGGTAAGTACTATTCTTACTGCTGTCTTATAAATGAGAAAACTCAAGCTGAAATTCTTTGAAAGGAGGGGCTTTTGTCTTTGATTCTGTACAGTATTCTTCTTCCAAACTAGGGTTTTGAACAGTATTTTTCACATACTGGTCATTTAATAAATATGCATTGAAATTAATGCAATTTTAAGACATTTAAGACTGGTGCTTTATTTATGTATAGTATGTTAGGCATATAGGACAATTATAATACAAAATTAATTTCTTCTTAACTTCAGTAAAATATTTAGTTCAGAACAGACAACGGGAATGATAACCATGGATATTTAAGTAGCACTTTAAGGTTTTCAAAGTGCTTTGTATACATTCACCTTGGAGATAGCTGGTAGCACAGTGAGCTCACAGAGACCTGGGCTTGGAATCAAGAAGACCTAAATTCAAAAGGAGCCTTAGAGACTTATTACCTGTGTGACTTTAGGCAAGTCACTTAATCTCTGTTAGGCTCAGATTTCCCAACTATAAAAAGGGGGTAATACTAGCCTCCACCGTGCAGAGTCTGGTACATAGTGGTCATTTAATAAAAGCCCTTTCCCTCCTTTAATCTTCACAACAACCCTATATTATAAATACTATAGGGATGATTACCCCCATTTTACATAGAAGCAAACTGATCTCCTGGGAAGTGAAGTGATTTGCTTATCGTCATTCAATTCATGCGTCAGAGGTGGAATGTGAATCCAAGTCATCTTGACTCTGAGTCCAGCATTCTGTTCACTTTCCCATATTGTCATATTCGCTACGTTGTTATCCTCACATACGGTGCTAACACATCTAGTGAATATGTTGCACACATTTCAGAATAGCTAATAAGGTATACTGTGTATCAATGAAACAGACCCACATGAATCAGCCACTTTGGATTAAATGATATCCCTTAAACATGTAGGTCAAACACAAGATTTGCTCTTTCACACATAGTTCTGGGATAAATTGCATGAGTGTGTTCATTCACTGTAAAGGTTTGCTGAAGAAGAAGAAAAATGTGTGAATTAGCTAATCATTAAGTTGTGGATGGTTCCTTTGACAGATTCCTTCAGGGTAAAAACAGACACTGTGACTCTTTCAAAAGAACACTTTCATCTCTTTTAAAAATGAACATAACAAACTATATTCAGCACCATATTTTCAACTCTTAAAGTGAACAGGTATGACAATAATCAAAACAAAAATTAATATAAAGTACTTGAGAAACTAACAGTTTAGTACTTTTTCTAGCCTTCTTTGGGCTTTCAATTATTCCTCCCTCTGCACCTCCACCACCCGCCACCCCTCCCCCAAGAGATATCTTTTAGAAAAGATATTTGTCAGAAGAAAGCAAGGAAGGCCTCCAGCTTTCTACAGGGTCGACCTCCCTCACTGCCCCCCCATGCCCCACCCAGGAGAAACATTTTGGAGGGCATGGACAAGAATGGCATGGAATGAGCAGGCACTGATGGACTGTGATTTGCATTGTTGGAGAGGACTCCAAAATTGATGAGATCACAAATCCTTTTGAGTATTGAGGGTTCTATGCTAAAGTCCTATCCTTATGCCTTACTTGGGCAGGAAGTTGAGTTTACAAGCTATAATTTATGTGCTATGATTCTAAAAACTCTTTGATTACTGCCCCAGCTGTCTGTAGGTCCTGCCTACTTAAGTATGGAAAGGCAGCCAGGTGGTACAGTGTACAGAACATTGGGACCGGAGTCAGGAATACTTGAGTTCAAATCCATCCTCAGACACTTACTAGCTGTGTGACCCCAGGCAAGTTACTTAACTTCTCTCTGCCTCAGTTTCCTTGCATGTAAAATGGTGATAATAATGGCACTTATTTAACAGGATTGTTGTAAGGTCCAAAAGAGATGATATTTTTAAAGCATTTAGCATAGAGCCTAGTCCATATCTGCTTAATTAATGCTTATTTCCTTCTTCATAGCCTGACGTTCCTCTCTGATATTTCTTTTTTTTAGAAGAAATTCATGAAACCATTTACCAAATTAAGAAGGGGGAAGAGGAACTGTCATTCACCCATGTTGGTGGAGACATGAAATCACAAATGTTTTGAGGTGTTTAAGCAGTAAAAATATCTTTGTGTATGCCATATCTCCCTTAGTAGACTGCAAGCTCCATGTGGTGAGGAGCCATGTCTAATTTACCTCTCTGTATTGCTTAGCACAATTCAAAGTGGTCGGTACATAGTATATAATTAAAAATATCTGTTCAAAGGAATTTGACTCAATTTGAAACTATTTTCCCATGCTCCCAAACAGAATAGCAATTTTGTTGCCCATGTTTATGAATTTTTACAAAGTCTTTGTAACATAAGAAAGGCAACCAAGATAACATTTTGATGACTATCAAGGCAAATAATTTAGTTATAAAGTCATTCGTGTAAATTAACAGTAAGATGAGATTATGTTATTTATTTTATCACCTTATTAAAAAGGATATAAATCTAAAGTAGAGTTTTAAAGTCAGTGATAGCATCTTTGTCTACACAATGCAGTAAATACAAACTTTTAACAATTTTGTCCAAGGAGCCCTGTTTGCTGATAACTGAGGCAAGGATTGAAAGCAAGAGTCATATTATCCAAATGCTTAAAAGACAAGAAAAGCAAAAAAAAAAACATACCCACAATAGTGATAAGTATCTTTAGAACAAGGATTCTTAAAGTGTGTGATGGTGGGGGACCATGAACTTGCTTTAAAAAAAAATTATTGACTGTATTTCAATGTTATTGATTTCCTTTGAAATCTTATGGTCTTTTTTTAATTCAAAAATATTATTAACAAAGAAGTCCATAGGCTTCACTAGACTGCCAAAGTGGTCCATGACCACAAAGAGGTAAATACCACTGTTTGAGAGCATTCTTATTCTTTTCAATTATAAACATAAAGTGAATATCAGGGAAAGAAGCTATAAAAGATTAATTAGAATTATAGCACAATCTAAGAACATGAACATCAAACCAATAAATCAAACAAAAGTGTCAATGAGGAATTAAGGTAAGGTTTATAAGCTGGGGATGGAAATACAAAAATCTGGAGATACAGCAAATTAGAAACAGCATCAGGAACACAGACTATCAGAATTAATTCAATTCGATAAACACTCAAGTACAATATGATAGACACACAGCTGATGGCAAATAAAGATCAGCTACACAGCAGGACACTAAATGAAGGTAAAAAACATACAAGGTTAAAATTATGTATGGTAGACTCACAGGAAGAAAGTCAAAAAAGCAGATCACCAGTAAAGAGAGTGACTGGCGGCCTTAAGCACCTGGTCTCACATGGTATTATCTCTTCTTCCATTTGACCTTGGCTTGAAGGTTAATGCTACATGCCTGAAGCACCTGCTTCCCCACAGGATCTCAATGAAATAAATAAAACATGCACATTGAAGTATATCAGAAGGGACCAATCTAAGCCCCAGATGACCAATTTTTATGGTGAATGGAATGACTAATGATATACTTGAAAACACAGGACACAAGCTGACTGGAAAGATTTGGTGTTTCTTCATGCCATGACTATTTCCTTTAATCCTGATCAGAACCAGAGACTGCAATTTATATGTTACCATCGCTTTCCAATTCTTTTCCGACTGTGTTTGCTAATTGCTTTTCCTTTAAAATTGGCCAACATAATGAGAGGAAGAAGAGTACTGTTATTGTAGAAAGCTGGCCATTAATGGTAAAAGACTCTTATAGGCATCTGGCCTCTGTGGCCAATTAAGGGGGAGGGAGAGAGAGAGAGAAAGAGAGAGACGGAGAGAGAGAGTGAGAGACAGAGAGAGACAGAGACAGAGACAGACAGAGAGAGAAAAACAGAGACAGAGACACAGAGAGACAGAGACACAGAAATAGAGATATAGACATAGAGAGAATAGATAAATGTATGTGTATATATGTGCCTATATATATACTTATACATATAGAGACAGAGACCTCCATTATTGAGATACATTATGCAAAATTTTAGCAAGCATTTCACTTAATTTCTTCTCCTTTGTGCTGGCACAATGAGCAATTCTTTTAGCTCTATCCCTTTCCCATTAAGGATCTCAATGTATTTCACACACATATGCTCATGCTTTTGACAGAAACCCTATGATAAGTTTTTCTTTTCTAGGGATTTGCAATTTTTCCTTAATATATTGTGTGGTTAGAGAAGACAAGAAATACAAAAAGATAATATAGCAATACATTTGGGAAGGATGATCACTTGTCATAGTCCTGCTTTCTCCAGATTTTTCTTTCGAAATTAACTCCAATCACTGTCTGTCTATTCAATGTATTGTTCCTTGTATGGTTAGCCCTTCCTTGAAGCTAAATTCATTAGGTTATAGGAAATGACATCAAGTGGTCAATAAGTAGGGCCAAGCTATAACTCAACCATGAAAAAAAAACCCAAACACTTACCCACTATCCCAGCATGAGTGGTTTTCAATGCTTACTCAATAAAACAGAATATCCTCTCTCCAAAGGGGAGGGCAAACAGGATCGAATAGGGTGGACCAAGACATTTTGGACATGGAAAAGCAGGAATTATAACTGCTAAACTGAATTGAATTGGCATGAGCAAAAAGAGAAAGGAAGAGTAGTGGTACATTCTTTTTAGTAGGAGTCCTGAGTAATTATTATTATGATTAATAATGGTGATGATGATAACGATAGCATTTATATAGCACTTTATGTTTGCAAATAACTTTACGGGTATTATCTTATTCATTCTGTACAATAACCCTTTGGGCTAGGTGCTACTATTATCCTCATTTTAGAGATGAGGAAACTGAAGTTAAGAGAGGATAAGTGACTTGTACAGGGACACACAGCTAAGACTCGTCTATGACAAGATTCAAACTCGGTCTTCCTGATTCCAAGTCCAACCCTATAGCCATTATACAAACTATTTTATTAGAAGAATACATTATCATCTGGCAAATTTTCTCCTACTACATCACCTTGGAAAAACAAGATCTTTTATTTTGTGGGCAAAGAAAATAAGTCATAACTTGAGAACTTGTTGCATGTTTAAAAAGTTTCATGACGTGTGCTCAATCATTATTGTCATCTTTATTTTCCCACAAACCCTTGAGTGAAGCAAAATAATTGACTCCCAGCATGAAACAAGTGAATTGAAGGAAATAGAAAGCTACATAAAATATTTGTTTACTTTTAAAATCAGTTTATATTGGCCCATCCATCTTTGTGTTTATCTTTAATGTACAGTTCATATGCAAGTGGGTAATGCTTTGATTTAATATTAAAAAAGGTCAATTTCTCCAGTGAACATTTATCTCTCAGCAGAGATTTACAGAAATGCGCTCTCATTTTTTATTTCTTGGATATATGGATTGGTATATTATCTCATGGATATATGTATTTGTAGCTTTTTATGTCTACAGAATTTTCAGTGAAGTTCCAAGGGTAAATTCCCAGTTTTAGCATTATGCTTGAATATGAACTCACAGCCTTTTTTAACCTCCAAATATAGTGTTCAGAGCTTGAAGTTTCTCTGTTTCTTCAATCATTGATGATAATGCTAATGTCTTAAGTTGTTCAGGGACTCACATTCTTAAGCTAGTTCAGGCAAGGCTGTAAGGCCTCAAGAGCTAGGCAAATCAAAGCTCAAAGCTGTGAATTCTATACCTTATTCAGTCAATGACTCAGTGGATAATCTTAAGCAAGTTGCTTAACCCCTATTAACTGCTTAACTTATTCCACATATAGAAAAAAAAAGGCTTAGTGAAAGAAGACAAAATACATTTTAGAAGGAGAATAATGAATTTGAACCTACCATTACTGATGAGTAGGAAACATTTATTCCTCCTGTTTTATAATTTCATTTAATTTCCACATGTTAATAAGAAACTTTCAGGCTTGAACTTCCCAGACCATCCTTACTTCTGTTTCTCTTCCTACATCATCCTCCACAATACCCTCCATATCGCAAGTCTGACCATATCATTCTTGTGCCCCAAAACCCTAAACGGCTTCCTATTGTCTCTAGGATAAAGTATAAACTACTCAGCTTTGTAATTAAAACCCTTAACAGTCAGTCCAGTATTTGAATTCTTTTCCAGGCCGATTAGAAATTAATCTCCTTCATGCATCATGCATTCCAACCAAAACAGTACTCGCCCTTCCCTGATCAGGCACTCTCTTCTCCTGTTTCTGCTTTGTAAGGGTAGGCCCATGTCTGGAATATATTTCCTCTTCACCTCTGCACCACACACTCAAAATCTTTCCTTATCCCCTTAAGAGCATTCTCTTTCCCTTCCTCAAGTCGTTGTACGCGTACTTTTCGCTTTATGTATGTCCACTTCCCCATGCAGCACAATGTTAACCTCTTGAGGGCAGGAACTGTTTTTCATTTTGTCTTTGCATCCCAACTGCCTAACCATATAATTTGCTATAAATACTTATTGGATTGGATTGGGATGGTTTATACTAGATATTCTACAACAGCAGTATCAAAATCAACTAAAAGGGAATCCCTGTGGGTTGTGTATGGTGTATGGACTTAGAAAACCACAAATTAACATTATTTATCTTCTATTTTTATTTTGTTAAATGTTCCCCAAGTATTTTTAACCTAGCTTGGCTCTGAGTCTGATGCCTCTGCTCTACAATATAGCACATTCAAGGCCAGCTATTTTAGTTACATTAGTACAGTATGTATTGAATATTGGGGGCAAAAATATATGCAGACATAAATATAAATCCATTCCAACTTGATAGAGGTTGATAACATATGAGCCAGGATTTTATATTATTTTCTTTTACAATTCTTAAAGAATACTTGCTTGGTAAACTCTCTCTCTCTCTCTGTCTCTCTCTGTCTGTCTCTCTCTCTCTCTCTCTCTCTCTGTCTCTGTCTTTCTGTGTGTGTGTCTCTCTCTGTCTCTCTCTCTCTCTCTCTCTCTGTCTCTCTCTCTCTCTCATCTCATCTCATTGATCCTCAGGTCACTTGGGGAATAAGATCCTTTCTATATGAACCCAGTTCTTCCTCTTGTTTTCACTTTGAAACAGTTCTAAGTTTCTCTCAACCGAAACTGATAAGGTTCCCTCAATTCGATCATAGAATTTCGCTAACATTATTAACCTCTGTCAAGTTAAAATAATAATGAACAAAGGTTTACAATGACTTACCTGTATAGAGATTTTATCCCCAAACCTCTGCAGACTAATTTAGTGTAGTCTTTACTCTCAATGTCTGGTGTGGACTATGTTTCAATTCCTCTTTCTTTGGAACTCAAGACAGAGTCCAGCTCTCCTGAGCTATACCTTCTGTTGTCATACCCAGACCCTAAATCTATCTCTCTTCTTGCTCTCTCATTCTTCCTAACCCAGTAGAATATAAGCATCTTAAAGACAGGGATGGTAGCATCTTTACTGTTGTAGCCCTAAAGCCAACATAATTTCTTGAATATATTTTGATACTTCAATGGATCTAAAATGATGTAGGGAATAACTTCTCATCCTGTATGCCTCTTATTCATGTCCATTCACAAATGCTCTACAGGGAGCATACCTACCTTTCTGGGAGTTCCTCTAAATCACTTGACATTATAGGAGTACAAGTAAAACTCATGGATAACTATATGATATTTCTTACTTTCACTACTTGCCTGACCTTCCTTTACCAAATGTATATCTCTCTAATGATATCTCTTATCTTGATTTTAGCCTTACCATCCATTTCCCTATTGTCTTTTGTATGAACCACCACTTTAATTTTTTATAGGCTGTGGTATCTCATGATTCATATCTATGTAGAAAACATTGGATTTAAAATCTGTGAACCTTTGTTTCAAGAAAAAGACTAGACTAGGAGCACTAAAAGCACTCTGGTCAGTTTCCCAGAGGCAAACCTCCTTGCTCTACCTACCCATATTTCACTTTTGAACTCTGGTTTTTATACATCTACATTGGCTTTTCAACATGCTTGTACTGATCTACCAAATCTATATTAGGTCAATCCAATACTATATAATAGTCTAGATCAGAGCTGTCTAAAATGCAGCCTGAGGCTGCATGAGACCCAAAGTGCCCACCTACAAGCATAGAAATTTACATAAATGCTTTAGTAAACAAAGCTGAGCTACAGCAGAGCTTTCACTAAAATGGCAAATCAAAATATATTGTCTATCATTTCAATAAAAACCTAAGGTTGGACAGCCCTGGTCTAGATGATAGGTATCCTTAATCCAATTGCATTCACATGTGAATAGTTAGATCAAACTCTTTTGAATGACTTTTGGGGGAGTCTAGAGTCATGATTTCTTAAGTATAGGAAACTCAAGATCTAGAAAATCCCTTCATATATTTTGTTTTGGGTAGTTGAAATACTAAATATCTTATTCAAGGTCAAACAGCTAGTGTGTGTCAAAGGCAGGACTTATAATCATATTTTCCCTACTCCAAAGGTAACCTTCTATCCACTGACTATATTATTATTGTTTTTAACATAAGCTTAGAAAACACCCTGTGGAATGAAAACCCATAAGGCACTATTTTGTTCCGCTGCATCACATCCTTTTTGTACAGTCAAGAAACAATAAGCGTAGTGGGATCTTAAATTATCTTCACTTTTCAGTCAATTTCCTGAATGTGAAACTATTACTATAAAATATTGTTTTTGAAAGCTTTCTTTTTGACTACATGAACGTCTTGTAGAGATGGAACATAAAGGATACAGGTCACCTGTGATAGATATCTTATCAATGACATTTCTTCAACAATGATAACATATGTGATTTTTCCTAAGCATTTTGACATTCTCCCCTCTTTCAGGTATCTTGGCAATCAGTCTTCCAGTGCTCTCAAACTCGTGTTGCCTCCAGTACCAAATTTCTCTCTGTGTTCTTGGTCCAGATTAATTATTCAATGCCTTTTCAAATTCTTCATATAGAACATAGGAGTTCATGATGTTAGATTACAAATATGGTAGCTTCATCTATACATGTGTATATTTATATATAATATATCATGTTTTCCTTTTTACTCACTTTGCAAGGCTTCCTCTACCAATAAGGATGTATACCTTCTCCACAACTTAAAATCACATATGGTCACCTCAGGCCCTTAGATGTTAAATGAGTTTCCACAAGTCAAAAAGCCATATTTAGCTACAGACAAAATATTGTTTTACATTATTAAAAATTATATGTTTTTTCTGTGCATACTCATTAGGTAACCTCTTGTGAGAACTTTTTTTAGTCATCCTCATAAATTTAGCATTTTACAACTAAGAGTTTTTTATCATCTGCAAACCAGACTGTCCATATGTTAACATTTCTACAGCTGAAGAAATGTCCACTTATACCTATCCTTTATTGCCTTTCTCTAAAGCCATTCCATATCTATGAAATAACATCCCCCCAAATCCCATGCTCACTCAATATTTTTTTTTCTGACAGTGCAAACATCAATTCCAATGAAAACCAGGTGAGAGCAGAATTGAAGTGAGAGGTGTGATGATTTTTTAAAATATTAAAACCTCATTATAGATAGTTTCACTCTCTCACGTGGTATGTGAAAAGCGAAATTCTAATTGATCAGCTTCAGTAAATAAAGATGGATCTAAGGATGGCAGTCATCATAGACACCCCCCTCAAAATAATAACAATGACATCATCATTACATCACTGCAATTTCACTCAAGAATACTGCTGTCATTATATAATCAATGAAACCAAATTCTTTTCTGTCACAAGCCTGGTCTAGACAGCTATAAATATGTTACGTGCTTTTGAGAAAAGAATTTTGTTTCACAGGAAGCAGATTCCAAAGGAACAAATATCAAGACATGAACAATGTGAGATTCTAGTTTGTCATCCAGAATTGAAACCAGATAACAAAATTTTGCTGAAGGATTCTAGTGTTCCGAGACTATTAGAGAATCCTGGTAACTAGACAGAACTTCCTGAGTGTGAACTTTCTCAGCTGGAGAAGAAATTAAAAAGTGAGGTAAAGCAAAGGCCCAAGTTTAAAATGAAACATCAAGTTGGTATAAAAGAACCTTTGAAATGTGATCAAAAAGAAACCACTGCATGAAGTAGTAGCTCATGTAGATAGAAGACCTTTTTCCTCTTTTTGAATTTCTAGCACTTAGCAGAGTGTCAGACACATAGTAGTCACTTAATAAATGTTTATTGATTGATTGATTTCACAGTCAGCGCAGAGAATTTTTGAGAAAGTTGTTGCTTCCAATAAAGCAGATATAGCCTATAAAAACACAAAATCTCTTCCTGGGTCTGAGTTGGACATGATTTCATACAAGGAGGAAAGATTGAACCCAGATTCAGCACCTTTTCTACCTAATCCTCCTCAAATGTAAAGCTTTCTAAGGTAAAAAATAAATAATAGAGCTTAGAAATTCAACAGTAAGTCTATTAAGCAACCATCTTAGGTAAAAATGGAGAAATATCAATAAACCAGAGACTGTTTCTCTTAATATTTCAAGTAAAGCAATGCAGCAATCTGATTATCTACAATTCTTTGCTTTTTTGCTATATGGTCAACCTAACTCCCCTTTGACTGTGAATATCTTCAATGATATCTTTCACCATGTTTCTCATTAGTCATTATTGGTAATATGCAACGACTTGTTTATGTTTGCCCTGTGTCCTTCCGCTGCCCTTGGGCCACATACAATTTTGATTCTTCTGAAATCATGCTATTCACAAATGCATACCATCAAGTGAAGAACATTAGTGTGAACAGAATTACTGCAGTAGGGACTAACATGGAATTATTTTAAATGTTGCAAAATTTCCTAATTGCCATCCAATCCACTCTCCCTTTCCTATTTAACTCTGTTTACACATGGGGTCAAAACTGATTATCTTCCTTTAAAAGTATTCTTCATTTCAATTCAATAAACATGTATTGAGCATATTCTCCATACAGAGCACCATCCCAGGTGTTCAGAAAGACACAAAGTTTGGAGAAGACACAGTTCTTCATAAAGTTTGCATTCTGGTTAGGGATTATGTCCCCAACACAAATAACTATAATACATGATAAGAACATATTGGTGAAAAACAATTCTGATTTTATGGCCCATCATGTTTTCAACATGTAAGGTTGATCTGAAGTTGGAAACGCTGGCTTTTGAATTGGATGCAATATCTTGGTTCAAGTTTGTTCTTTTATGAAAGTAGCTAAGTATTACTAATGATTTAGCTCTATTATTTTGACCCATAAAACCCAGAAATCTCATATATTTCATGCTAACAATATAGAGAAGTCTGATTATTGTTAAACACTGCATGAACTAACCACTTGAAAATGGCATTTCCACACTTTTAGGAAAATTAATGCTTGGCATTGTGATTATGGCAATAGAAAGGTCAAGGACTTTTCAGTGTGACCTCATACTTCTTTGAAAAGCAACTACAAAGATAATTTAAATTTCATATTTAAAGCTAATTTAAAGTCTCTTTAAATGAGTTCAAGGAGGAAAAAAGGCAATGCACTATGATATCCAATGGATAAAATTTAAATGATCATCTAGAAAACTGACATCTTTACCTCAGAATTTCTCATGTAAAATTTCACTCTTTATGTAAAGAGTGAAAGGATATAAATGACCTTAATTAGGAGTGCTACATCAAGTGACAGAAACTTCAAATCTATAAATCTTAAATTTATATTTTTGAGCTTAGTCTCAAGATCACATATAAGAAAAATGAACTGACAATATAAAACAAAATTGGTATGATGACAGTAGGGAAACACTCTCTTCGAAGAGGGCATCCTAATTCTCATAAGAGACTTCTACTGAAACAGCAGATTTACCCAAGGTCTCAATTATATTGGCCAATGAAAGAACTATAAATGATGTCTTTTGTTTGTAATTCCCAAGGAAATTTTCATACTTGACATTTAAGATAAAAATCAGACATAAAAATCATGCATGTTGTATATTTCCATAACTAAGAATGAAAACTACTATGCATTTTTTGATTAAAATGCTACCGATGAATGATTTTGAGGAATGATATATTTTTTAGATTTCTACCCAGCATATCAAATTCACAATTTCCTGTGATAAATATATATTAGATATGTTCCAAGAGTTGTGATGGCTACAAAGTGCATCACTTGGTGGTTGTTGTTATGGTCGTGATCCTCTATGTCGGTCCTTAAATTGCGCAAACAACCTGTCTTCAAGCATGTATTCCAAACCTTTCCAGGTATAACCTGGAGCAGCTTGCACTCCATTAACACAGCCTTTGAGATACTCAGATCACTTGAATCCCATTTTGAGACAGTAGAGTAGAATTTTTTTCTTTCCCCCAAAGCAAAGACTCTCAACGATCCCTTCTAGGTCTAAATCTATGATCCCTTTTAGGAGTTATAACACCCTCTCTTTGTTCATCTTGTTTTGTTATACTCATTATTCTTTTCTCTCTAGACACAAAAAGAGGGGGAGAGCAAGTGATGTATTTTTTAGATTAATGCTAATTAAAATATCAATTCAAACAATCTGTCAGCAAGTATTTATTTAACATTCCCTGATGTCATTGGTCCTCTTCAAAAATGAAGGACAAACAATATTTAGCAGTACTCTGTTGTAGGCACTATCCTGTGTACTGGGTATACCAACATACATGACACAGTCCCTGACTTTAAGACGCTTATATATTGGGGGAGATGGCATATACTCATAAAAGTTGATGCAAAAGTAAACAAACTATGCACAAAATATGTACAAGATAATTAAGGGGAGGGGCACTAGCACCTAGGATGATTAGGAAAGGTTAAATGTAGGAGGTGGTATTTACCCTTAACTTCGAGGAAAATTAAGAATTTTAAGAGGTGGTGATGATCACATTCCAGATAATCTGTGCAAAGACAGGGAAATAGCACCTGTATTATGATTTGTAAGGAATAGCAAGTTTCCCAAATTTTACCTATGTGTGCATGAAGGAAAGTAATGTGTGATAAAGCTGGAAAAGTATGTTGGAGTCAAGTCGTAAAAGGCTTGTGATCCTAGACATAATCGGTAATAATGTAAATAAACATTTACTATATGCCTTGTGTGTATAAGATATAATACTAGGATATGAAGATTAAAAAGAGGAAAAACAGGTCCTGCATTCAAAATACCCTTTAATTAGAGGATGGGATATCATGAGCAGAAACAAAGATGAAATAACACAGGACATATCAAGTGTTAAGAAAGGTTGAAAGTGCTAGGAGAAATTTGAGAAGAAAAAGATGACATTTAAATGGGAAAGAGAGGAGGGTAATTAGGGAAAATCTGAAGGAGGAAGTGGCTGGCTGGTGGACCTTGGATGGAGTGAAGAATGATAACAGGCAAGGACTGCAGAGAGAGAATTTATGGTGTGGGTATCTATTAGTTAGATTTTCTAGGTGGTATTTAATTGACAAAGGTGAGAAGGATAGACAGCCAGTCTTAGACCTAAGAAGACCTGGATTCGAGTCCTACCTTTGACACCTACTGGCTGTTTGAGACCCTGAGCAAGTCTCTTAACTGTTCAGTGCTATGGACAACAGCCTAGGATTATAAGGTGCACAGAATGTGACATCCTACATTGGTAGAGGGAGTTTTTTCACCAAGGTTTTCTCTAGATTGGAAATCATGGGACAAGTCCCTACTTATGTAATTTTTTATTTTTAATAATTTTATGAGTGATGAAGATTCTGAAGTCCAATAGACACCATTGCAACAAGGCTGATCAAGGCTAGAGGAGCCCAAGGGGTAGGGAGAAGGGAAGGAGGGAAGGAAGGAAGAAGGGAGACAAGAGAGGGAAAGAGGTAAGGGAAATGGGGACCTTAGCAGAAGAGATGATTGATGCATGGGTCAGCTAGGTGGTGCAGTGAATGGAGCACTGGCCCTGGAGTCAGGAGGACCTTAGTTCAAATCTGGCCTCAGAAATGTGACACACTTACTAGCTGTGTGACCTTGGGCAAGTCACTTAACTCCAATTGCCCTGCCTTCCCCCCTCAAAAAAAGAAGAGATGATGCAAAAAACTAAAAGGTTTTCTATGAGTGAGAAGCAACCATTTCCCTTTAGAGAAGTACAAATAAAAGGACAATTTCTCCTTAACATGGGACAGTATAGAAAGTGGGCTGACATCTTTCCTCCTCAAGAAAGTAATTTTTAGAATTATAAATCTAGAACTATAATAGCTAATAACTAATATTTAATAGAGAGCTTTAAGTTTTGCAAAATCCTTTACCTACATTATCTCATTTGAGCTCTACTCTAATCCTGGGAGGGGGGAATAATTTTATTTTCCTTATTTTATGAGTGAGAAACTGAGGCAGACAAAATTTAAGTGATTTGGAATGGGTCAAATAGCTAATAAGTATCTGAGACAGGGTTCAAATTTAGGTCTTATTGGTTCTGAGTCCAGCATTCTATCCACTAAGCTGTCTATTTGTTGGAACAGACCTCAAGGACTATTTAGTCCAATACTCTCATTTACAGTTGAGATAATTGAGTCCCATAGAGGTTAAGTGACTTGTCCAAGGTAACACAGGTAAGAAAGTGTCAGAAGTTGGCTATGAATCCAGGTTGTCTGAAACCAGAGCCCAATTAACAGGCAGATTCCATGATGCAGGGGCAGCATCTGTCAGTTCAGAACCAGTTGTTTCAAATGACCTAGGGTATGTGCTTACAGGAATACTATAGCAACAACCAAGCTTGACCAGGTGTTGGTGATCATTAGACTGACTCACTAATTCTGAAGAAATTAGAGAATTAACTTTGATACAGCAATGAATTAATTTAAGCTCGAGAGATTTGTCAAGTGTCACTCATGAAAGGGAAGTCTATATCCAGTCTTGGTCGTGGGATTCTACTTTTCTCTGTTACCATGTTTAAGTGATTAGGACTCTCTGATCTTCCCTTTCATAAAGTTTGGAGCCATGTGAGTTCTTCCCGTGTATTTGGGAATAAAAGAGGGTGCTGAGATGTGAATACTGTTCTGACTCTTCTGCCTGAGCATTATGGGAATAACATAGTATATGACTTGTCATTCTCAGGTCACAGAAGGAACACATAAGGATATGAAAAGGACCTGTATATGGTTAATTAGCAGCTGTTCAAAAGTTTCAGGATAAAGTTTTCCTTTCTGCTAATACCTGAGAGATTATTATATTGAAAAGGCAGACTTTGAGAAATTTTGCCACATCCATCTATTAACAGAAGACATCAAACCAGAAGTTAGAACCACTAAGATAATATGTACAATATGTAGGGTCACATAGTCATAAATTATTTTAATCTAGAAATCATAACATGGGGTTTAATGGCCCAAGCTTTAGTTGATTTTTCTGCAAACCTGCTGTTACCTCAACCAAATCTCTCATGGCCTTGATTCATCATCATCCGGGAAGAATTTCCCAGAATGTCTATGAAATATAATAGCGGTCACATTTCTTTTTAACATATTTTTGAATAATTTTAATAGCACAATTTTCAAATAAAAAGTTGTATTTAAATCAATTCTTCTCTTTGTGATGGCTCCTGAAATCTTTTCAGCTATAAAGTTAAGAATTCTTCGAGATTCCTAGTAATACATTAGTTGATTAATCCATAAATATCCTAAGAATAACTTTCTTGAAGAAATGTTATGATGATTTCTTTTCAAAGGAAAAGTAGATATAAGTAGGCACTGTTCCATATTACCAGGAATAACTTAGAAGTGGCACAAACAAGATCAGTAAAGACATGATCCTATGTTTGAGCAGAAGAGGAAGCAGGCAGGAAAGCCAATCATGCAATGAGAATGAATTCTTGATTTGTCCTCTATGACTAGCACTTCATCCAAGAAGACTGACAACCAGGAAGCATGAGGGTTGAAGCCCTGTTGGAGGAGCCACTATTCCAGTGGTCTATAAAAACTGAGGTGTGAAATAGGGAGGCTGCTTTATTTTCTTATACTTTGTTTCTTAAGGACTTCTAGACTGCAATGCAGCAAGGAGGAAGATCATTTTTCAATTCATCCCCTCTTTTTACCACCCTAGGACTAGAATATGGTAAACTTCAAGTGTCTGCCTTCTTAAGCCTACTTGTTTTTAAAATTAGCTTATTGCCCTAGTTCTATGTGGTTTAGGATAACTCATCTGACCTCTACTGGGTTTGTTGGACATATTTTAGGGATCCCTTAGAGATATTTTGTTGACAGCTCCATGTCCTGTAAGTCAGTACTTTTCCTGATTGGTCCCTAGTGATTAGTTGCTGCCTACAAGATGATTGGTGATAGAGCCAAGGGGCAATGACCTCTTTGCGAAAGAGTGGCCTTTCTCTACTGTCTGTAAAGACAACTAGTCACTTTTCATTTCTCATATTTTTTCTTGCTTGGACTATTTTGAAATATGAAAATTGTAACTTCCAAGGGAAGCATTTTTGAGTGGCCTCTTCTGGCCTAAAAGGACAGTTCCTGGATCTCTAGTTTCTAGCTATTTTCTCCTTTCAGTTGTCTTCGGGCAAAAGTCAGAATCTAACCATGCTGAGAATGGATATTTCAAGTCTTGGTGGTAACTTGAATGGCAATGAATATTTCAAGCCTCGTGGATAAGCTGAATTTGAGAATTCCCAAGTTTGTGAATTCTCAAAAAGTCAAAAGTTCTTCAGTTTGGGAGGAACTACTACTGCAGTAGAAGAAATTGTAAGGTAGGAGAAGAGGACCATCCTATAGCTGGAAGACTAATGCCACTCCACAGGGAAGAGGATAAATGGGCTTTTCCAGTCCTCCATAATATTACAGCTCTGCTTCACTCAAATGAAAGTCAACTGCAAGTCATGTCATCATCTTTCTGACGTCATGGTCCTCTGTGAGAATGAAGGACAAACATACACACACACACACACACACACACACACACACACACCACAATATTACTATGAGAGGATTAGAGAATGCAGGTGGGAGATGAATATGGTTTTTTTTGTCTATTTGTTTTGTTTTATTTTGTTTTAGGTTGCCACAAAGCTGCCTTACTTTCTGGGGGCAAAGTGGAGGCAGGAAGTCTAAGGAATATAATGCCATATTTGTGTACTTTAAATTTCTGTATATTAATGTCAAGATGGCAGAGTGCCAGGAAGAAGTATAACCTCATCAAATCTCTTCTACAAAGATCTAGAAAACACACGGGATGAAATTCTGATCAGAGAATCCAGGCAAAAGTTATAGAGCTGAGCAGAGACTTGGTGCAGCCTCTAGCTCAGAGTTGAAAGAAGCCTACAATGGAATAACTGGAGCAGACCAAAGGGAAGTCTGCAGTTCAGTCACTCTGAAGCTGCAGAGCCTCCCAGTAAGCTCATAGTGGCAGAGTGTAGCTAGCATCAGTCTGCTGAAATGCCCTACCAGAGATAAACCAATAGACCCAAACCTGGGTCAGGACATTGTAGAGCTCAAACCATGGGGACCGAGCAAATTTCACTCTAGATCACATCACTTTGGGAGCACTGGAACCTTGCAAGCCCCTCCCTGAGTATCAGAAGGATAGAAGCTCAGGCTGGACTTTTGTTTCTTTGTTCATAGGTCTAATGAATTTTTTCTATTTCATACATTTTCTATCATGGAGGAAATAAGAACTATCACAAACTTAGCAACTATGTTATAAACTGAGTACCTACACAAGAGTGGACACCTACCATGGAGGAAAACTAAACATGAAATGTTTTTGTTGTTGTTCAGTCATTTCAGGAATTCCTGACTCTCTGTGACCCCATTTGGGGTTTTCTTGGCAAAGATATTGGAGTGGTTTGCCATTTGCTTTTCTAGCTTGCCTTACAGATGAGGAAACTGAGGCAAACAGAGTTAAGAGACTTTCCCAGGGTCACACAGTTAGTAAGTGTCTGGGGTCACATTTGAACTCAGGAAGACAAGTCTTCCTGACTCTGCACCCTGCACTCAATTCACTGCACCACCCAGCTGCCCAAATGTGAACTATACCTAAGTTTTATTCATATTTATTATGAGGTAGGAGCAACAAGACAAAGAGAAACTGACCACTTTGGAGTCACCCCACATGGCCGGAGCTGGATCTGCATGAGCCCCAGAATTTTTACGGGGCTCTAGGCCACTGATGACATTAAACTCTCAGATAGTTAATTGTTTAGACTGGATTAATTGAAATGGGAAAATCATGCTAATTCAGGCATGAAAAATTATAAAGTGATGCAAAGTGCAATACCTACTCTCTTTCTCAAAACTTCAAACGTGTGTGACTAACAAATAATCCACCCCCAAGATTTACAAGAGTAATTTGTTAACTGGGAATACATGAGTCTTGAACACAAACTTGTTTTTATTCAATGTGAGTCACATAATACAAAATAATAATGTGTTGTAGACATATAATTCTGATGACTAAATGCCAGGAATCCCTGGTCTACCTGGCTCTAGTATCTTTGTATCTTCATTAAAGGAGCAGAGGGAGTATATGATGCTTTCAGAAATGTGACTAGCACCTTCCAACTCTGACATGAGCTATAGACACATTCAGCCCATGCCACATTTTATCTCTATCATAAACATTAACCCAATCCTTGTGCCGTTAGGTGTCTAAAGGCATTTAGAGAACAACAAGACAACTTGATTGAGATTGGCATATTACCAGAAATCCAGATGCTGAATGCAGTGAGCCCAACAGGGTTGGCAGATCTGTGTATCTGGCTCATTAGCCAACCAGGAGGATATGAGCCCTCCACAGTCAGGACAAGGATCCATCAGATAGATGAATATTATCCAGTGGGCTGTGATATATGTAAACATAATGACTTGGCCTATGATTTCAATCAGTACAATGAAATATGGTTTCTTCTATACAGTGAAAGTCCAAGTGAGGAAACTCCCCCTACCTATACATGTTGGTATCTTTACAATTTATATTCTGAAGGGCTATGACTTTCCCAGGGTCACATAGGAAACAAAGTGTCAAAGATGAGTTATGAATACAAGTCTTCCTGATTTGGGGCCAGCCCTCTACCTATTATACAATGCTGCCAACTCTGATGGAGGTGTGGTAGAATTTTGCTTGAAGAAAAGAGAGAGGAAAAAGAGAAGATATAGGATAGCACTGGCGTTACCATATATTATGTACAGTAAGTTATGGGCTAATCAAGAAATCCACTCCTCAAGCTTTTGCTCCCATTAGAATTCTAATAAGCTATTCAACTCCAGACATCACTGCAGAATTCAGAATAATTTGAATGTATATGAGCCAAGGCGGGCAGTATTACATGTATATGATATGGTGTTGGAATTGGTGTTAGGGAAGATTCAGTGCTTTGAAAATCTATTAATGCTGAACATCAAGAAAAAATTTCAGCATAGCTGAAAATTATATTGTTTATCTAAATCAGTCCAGGCTCCTACCTAGATACTATGAGGTGGATGTAAACAACTTCTTCTGATTACTACAATTTATAATCTTGAGGCATCATTATCCTAAGATTAAGAACAATGGATTAGATTTCTTATAAATAAAAATATCATTCAGAAGAGCCGTGTAGGACTGATGCCCCTACCTTCTTAGCAACCACAGCTACTACAGCCCAGGAAAAGAAAGCTGTCCCCAACAGTCTTTGACACTGCTGAATAGTTCAACATTGAAAACTAATATGATTTTAACAGTGGAAATCACATTAAACAAAACTTATGACCACCTACCTTGCCAATATGCCCTAATTAAACCATGGGGCATTTCTATGTAGCTGAAACCTCTTAATTAATTATGTTGTTTCCCTTTTTAGAATAAGGGAGCTCCTTGAAAGCGGGGATTGTCTTGGATTTTTTATCCATATTCCCAATGCGTAATGTAATTCTTTGTACATGGTAATCATTTAATAAATACTTTTTCATCCATTCATTCAAAAAGTAGGGAATTTACCATCAGTTGTAGTGAATCTGCACTATTAATTGTATTTTCATTGACTTTGATTTGAACTTTGCTTTCAGTAAAATAGTAAATGTGTTTATTCACAAATCATACCTTAAAAGATTATTTTATGTATTTATGCTCATTGCTCCAAGCTCCCCGACTTTGTTTTTGTTGTTGTTGGCGTCTTTTTTGTTGTTGTCGAGTCCTTTCAATTATGTCTAACTTTTGTGACCCCAATTAGGGTTCTCTTGGCAAAGATACTGGAGCGGTTTACTGTTTCCTTTTCCAGCTCATTTTACAGATGAGGAAACTGAGGCAAACAGGGTTAAGTGACTTGCCCAGGGTCACACAACTAGTAAATGTCTGAGGCTAGATTTCAACTCAGGAAGATGAGACTTCCTGATTCCAAGCCTGGCACTCTATCCTACATGCCCAAACTTCCCCCGTACTCTGGAGGTAATAATGAGAAGAAGGATGAGAATGAGGAAGAGGAGGAGTTGGAGGATAGCTAACATTTATATAGCAGGTACCATGCTAAGCATTTTATATTTATCTCATCTGATCCTCCCAACAACCCTGCAAAGTAAGCACTATTATTAACTCCATTTTACAGATGAGGAAACTGAGGCAAACAGAGGTTAAGTGATTTGTCTAGAGTTGTACAGTCAGTAAATATGAGAAGTCATATTTGAACTCAGGTCTTCCTGACTCCAGGCCAAGCACTTTATCCCCTGTGCCTCCCACTTTACTCTATGGTTTGGAAAACTTTGACAACACATTTAAGGAAAAAATACTTTCAAAGCTTACTAACACAAAATGCTATAAAATATTCCCAGTGCATGATTGTGAAGCAAATTGAAGTAGAGTTTTGATTCTAGAGTTCAGAAATAGAAGGAGGCACAGGACAAGGTTGGGGGTAGACCTTGCTTAGAATGAAAATCTATGATTCTTTAATTACAAAGCATTGTCAAACTTATATGAATCCAAAGTCATTAGTAGCAAGTCTCAGGATGTGTGAAGCCGCTTTGTACTTATTGTTGAATATGGCAAATTTATTTTTGTTCCTTATGTTCCCACACTGGATTCTAGCTTTCTGAAGAATTAGGTGCAGAAGTTCAACATGCATATTAACATTCCAGATAAGTCTTAAGGATTTTTTAACTACAGGGAGATGATATATTTTCACTTAATTTCATAAATAAAGACAATTAAACATTGATTTCAGGACTAGAGGTAGGACAAACAGGTGAAAGGAAGGGTGCTTTACTCATTTTTTTTTTATTTACAGCTAGGAACTGAAGTATTTACATGTTGAGTACAGTTCAGATAAGCGTCTGAAAATTCTTAGTTATGCTCCAAGTAGTCCAGTCTCTTGCCTCTCTGAAAACCTGGACTGGAATGCCACCAGATTATGTTCTCTTGTGGCATTTTCTCCTTGGAAATGCTACAAAAAATATATTACACCTTAACCTCCAGTATTGAGTGAAATTGTTGAGATGTGTTGAATATCTTCTAAGAAGAAGATAAATGAAGTTGAGGTTTTTAAAAAAAAATATTATTTAGACTGTTTTAAACCTCGTTATGCATAGGGTGGTTGTCAGGCTTTGTTTCAGCGTGTGGAGGAAAATAGGTTCAGGGTTAATTATATTTGAACTGCAGAGCCCAACCTTAAAACAATATTAAATTCCCGTAGTCACAGAGGGGTCAGGAATTTGGTTGTCTAACATACCTCAGAATTTATGGCCTTCATCACTACGAATGAGATCATTCAAAGAAGCACTCAGAGCAGGAGTATCAAGAATTGTATCACAGCACCCGCTGAGAGTAGTGAGTTGACGTTGCCCACAGAAGTCTAGGTAGTTTGTATGCCCAGAGGTATGTGAAAGTCTTTTTCAAGCAATGTCATCAAAATACTAAGAATCTTTTTAAAAAAATTGAAAATATTGGGTTTTTGTTATCACAGTGTTGGGACTTTGCATGGCAATGAGTTGGAACAGGCCAGTGGCAGAGGGTGGGGCAAGGCTCGGATCAGAATTATCAAGCGCTAAGAAGAGCCAGCAGTTATGTCCCTGGAGTTAAGATAAGGCAAAAAAATGGTAATTAGGCACCTCAGGTCCATAGAAGCAAGTAAGTAGTCTGGAGAAAGGGCACAGTACACCAGAAGCAACAACAGAACTTAACATGGAGCTACCTGCTATCTGAGATAGAAATCATTTCCATTCTTCCTGACCGGAATCAGAACTGGCCTCAGAGACTGGGCTGGCTAGATCCCATAGGTTAAAGCAAATGGGGTCAAAGGGTTGAAGTGAGTAGGTATAGAAATATAGGCTTTTCCTAACAGTTAAATGGAAATCATTTCAGAGATCATTTAGAACAGGGGCTCTTAACCTTGTTCCCCTCCTCCAACCACCACATTCTACATTATGAAACCAATGGGCCTGACTGCACTGGTGAAGCCACATAGTACTTGTTGAATGAGATAAATTAATTTATGTTCCTTATTCTCCCACATTGGATACTGGTTCTCTCCAGAATTTCATGCAAAAGTCCTCAGAATAATGTTGCTAAATGAATAAAATAAATTATATAAAATCTAAAAGGAAATAAATTACATCACAACACAGTGTGAAAATATTTTAAAATACAAAATCACATGACCTCAGGTTAAGAATCCATGATTTAGAAAAACAAGAATGACTAAACTGTAAAAATATCTGATTTAGATAAAATATATGATTTTAATATGCATAAAACAAATAAACAAAATGGATAGGAAATCATATATGGTACAAGGATCTTTCAGGATAAGAAGGTGGGAAGGAATAAGCTTAGAATCCATTCCTCCCTCTCTCTACTTAGCACTGTGCCATCTGGCTTCCAGCCTTATTATTCAACTAA
Source organism: Trichosurus vulpecula (assembly GCF_011100635.1). Lineage (NCBI taxonomy): Eukaryota > Metazoa > Chordata > Mammalia > Diprotodontia > Phalangeridae > Trichosurus > Trichosurus vulpecula. The sequence continues at coordinate 380,713,195 of NC_050576.1, forward strand.
AACTACTATCTCCAAAGAGCGCAATATTTCTTATTTGCTGAACCTAATGGACTTTTCTCAATCCTCATCTTTCTTGACCTCTCTACAGCTTTTGAAATTGTCAATCGCCCCTTTTTCTCTAGCTTTCATGGACACTATTCTATCCTGGCTTTCCTCCTATCTGTCTGACTGCTGTTTCTCAGTCCCCTCCGATGAAGCTCTGTCTCAGTCATGACACTTACAGTGAATGTCCCCCCACGATTCTATCCTGAGAGCTCTTCTCTTCTCCCTCCCTACTGTTTTGGTTGGTGAATTCATCGACTCCCTTGGATCTAATTATCATCTCTAGGTTGTTGATACTCAGATCTATTTATCCAAACTTAACCTTTCTCCTAACCTCCAGACTTGTGTCTCCAACTCCTGATTAGACATTTTAAACTGTATATTCCAAAGATATCTCAAATTCGACATGTCTAAATCTGAACTCATTATATTTCCCATCAAAAAGTTCCCCCCCTTCAGGATTTCCCCATTACTGTTGAGGTCACTACCATCTTTCCAGTCACCCAGCCTTCCAAAATAGGTGTCATCCTCAACTCTTCATTCCTTCATTCCCTACCCCCATCCAATCTGTTGCCAAGACCTTCATAACATCTCTCCTTTGACATTGATGATGCTCTGATGCAGGCCTTCATTACCTAATAATGTACTATTATACTAGCTTTTTTGCTTTGTCTCCCTCTTTCAAGTCTCTCTCCCACTGTAGTCCATCCTCCATTCAGCTGTCAAAATGATCTTCCCAAATTGCAGGTATGCCTTTGTTGCCTCCCTATTCAATAAATTCCACTGGTTTCCTATCACTTCTAGAATCACACCTCAAATCCTGTTTGGCTTTTAAAACTCTTTATAATATGATCTCTTCCTGCTTTTCTACTTTTCTTACATCTACTCCTCACCCCCACATACTCTGCAATGCAGTGACACTCACTACCTTGCTATTCATAGCACAAGAAAATCCACCTCCTAATAGCATTTTTTCTGCCTGTCCCTCATGCCTGGCATTCTCTCCCTCTGTATCTCTTCCTTCTGGCTTCTCTGTTTTCATCCAAGTACCAGCTAAAACCCTGCCTTCTACAAGACGACTTCCTTGAATTCACTTAATGCTAGCACTTTCCCTTAATTGATTATATCCAGTGTATCCTGTGTGTATCTTATTCCTATGTAGTTGTTTACTTGTCCTCTTCCCCATTAAACTGTAAGCTCCTTGATAACGAGGACTATTTTTTCTTTTCTTTTTATCAACTAGTACTTAAAACAATGTCTGGCACATAGCAGGCATTTAATAAATCTTATTGGCTGACTAATTATAGAAAATGGTTGTACATGTTGTCTCACTCAGCTACATTGTAAGGGCAGGGATTGCTTCACAATCTTGAATCTCCAGGATACAGAGTTTGTCCAAGTGTACCAACCCAGGGGTGTCAAACTCAAATAGAAATGAATCACATATTGTCTTAGGAAACCACAAATTAACATTTCCTATGCTACATTGTAATTTTATTCATTTTGTTAAAGATTTTCCGATTATACTTTAATGTAGTTCAGTCTGCACTCTGGAATCTTCGAGGCCCCTGGGTCTTGAGTTTGAAGTCTCTATCCTAGTCAATCCAACAGAATTCTTCTTGCAGGGGCAGGGGTAGGGGTTTCCAGGTCTTGTTCACACCTAGTGAACAATAAAAATGTCCTCAACTGAGAGATGTTTTAGAGCTAAGTGGGGTGGGGTCACTTTCATTAAGATTTTGTTTTGTTTTGTTTGGCATTTGAAAATGTTAAAGCATTATATGGAGTGTACCAATGATCTCCCTATATTTTTCAGCTTTCATGGCTTAAAATGTAAATGTGAGCCCTTATTACTATTGCAATTCTATTTTTCAAACTTCTAGCATTATACATATGGCCATGTATCTTACTATGTACCTATACCAGAATGCTGTTCATATAACAGGCACTCAATAATCTATTGTTAAATTAAGCTTTATCCTTTGAGACTATGTGTGTTTGAGCATAAAATGTATTTACCTACAATTCACCGAACTACGAAGTTTTGTTGCCATGAAACCAGGTGAAAGTATAATGAACTTGCTCTGATGACAGGGGAAATTTTAGAGTATCAGTATTTCCAGAATGTCTTTGCACCTTTCATTTGTTCTCAGCGTGGTGGACCTTTTATATCCATAAGGCTTTCTTAATAAGCTTCAAATATTCATAAGGATTTTACTTCAGTTAGCTTTGACATTTTGGTGACAAGTACTAAGATTATATCCATTTTACATGTACAGAAAATCACAAAGAAAAGTTGTTTTGCTATCTAAAAGATACTAGTGACCATCCAGGTGCTTTTATATCTCACTTCCGGGAGGTCAAAGTAAGGCAATAAGATGGCATAGTGTAGGAAGGGCTGAGCTAGGAATCAGGAAAACAAGTTTTAATCTGACCTCAGATACTTCTGAGCTACGTAACCTTGGGCAAGTCACTTCATCTTTGCCTCTGTTTCAACTGTAAAATGGGTGTAATAACATTTCACTTTAGAGGGATTATGAAGATCAAACGAGATAATATTTCTACAGAACTTAGCACATGGCTTGGCACATAGTAGGTGCTTCATAAATGCTTGTTCTCTTCCCTCACCTCAAGACTGTTCAGCACTACCCAGTGGTAGAATCAGGTGCCTTTAGTGATTGTCGATTGTGCATCAGTGGAAGTTCAATGACTGTTTTTTTTCTAGGATGATGGAGAAGGAGCCCTTGTTCAGATGTGTCATATTACACAGCCTCCGAGTACATTAAAAGTCTGTAATCCTATTTTTCCTATGACTTCATTTTAATTTTATGGAAATCAATACTTCAGTCAAGACAGTGAATAATGGTGAAGGTTCTAGACTCTGTGATGAATGGATAAATCTTAGAAGCTTTAGGTCTCTATTTTTTTTTCAGTATTAATTTTTGATTTGGACTAGATCTATACTTTTATTGGTTAGAGAACTCCCAGTAAGGAAACCCTGTCTGCCAATGCAGATGACCAACAGCTCTGACTCTTATGGTCTTAGAGACTTGTCAGGGGCGACAAGAAGGTAAGTAATTTGCCCAGGGTCACATGGCCAGCATGCATAAGATATTTGCAGTTTCGTGTACAATCATTTTTTTTTCTATTCTACTATGTTATGTAAGTGCTTTTTTTTATTTCTTAAGTTCAGAATAAAACAAACAGCATTTATGAGAGGTAGGACTTGCACTCTGATCTTTTTGACATCAAGGCTCCCTTTTTATCCACTACTTCATACTGTCTGTTGTCGAAATTTATAGAAATGAAGAAATACTTGACTGCTTCAAAGAAACAATCATCAACACCAGCTCCGAGAGCACAGGTGAATCATGGTTTTACACATAGTACAATCATATACGCTGGGTCCAGCCTGTCAGTGGGTAATACAGGGTGACTTCATTCACAGTATCCCTATACCTTCCTACTCTTTTCTCCTAGGTCACCTTTGTTGTCCTTGTTAACTGGACTTCACACATTTCACTCTATACTACTCATCCCTTTTTAGCATGGATTAATTCCACTCTCCAAACAGTGGCTGGTCATGTCAGAGTTGGTGGCTATTGAATTCTTAAGCATTACCATTGAAAAAGATATAGAATAAATTACATCTTTGTTTTATGCATTTTAAACAGTCACATTGAAAGACAGAGCAAGGAACACACCCCTGGAAGCTGGTGTTGTGGTGTCTTTCTATGACTCTCAAAAATGCTTAATTCAACATGGAATGAATGTGGCCAAAAGTCCTGCTCCTGCCTCAGCCTAATCCTTCTCACCACTCCCCTTATTTATTCCTGCCCTTTCAGCTCCACACCGTCTTGCCTGGCACTCCCTCCTCTCCAAACGCCCTGCTTTCCTATGTCTGTGAGGCATACTCCCTTCCACCTTCAAAGGCTATAGAACCACATACACAACCAAATCTACCCCCATCAAGGAGAGGAATGACAACTCCCTGCCTTCTTCATTCTAATGAATGACTCACCTCTGGAATGGAAGAATTCACTCAGCACAAAGACCACAAATGATCACTTCTCCATGGAGTGTAAATAATGATTTGTTTCTCCACTCCTGGCCTTCACTGTTTGGTTTCTCAGCTGGATGTACAGTCATCGTTGCATTTGTACATCCTGATATGTGTTTGTCTGTGTCAATATTATTTGTTCTGGATTGAAGTTGCCTAGAAGGCAGGGATTGTCTATTTGTCTTGTTTAGTGGAACTCCCTGCCCTGAGTTTATTAAGTAGCCACTTATCTTTGACCAAAGAAATATTATTTTTATCATTATATTAGATGCACTCACATAAATGATTCAATGCCTCCTCATTGCTAGATTTCTCCTTTGCAAAATGTTGGGTTTACTGGGGTGGGCGTAAATAAGCTGTGTACTTTTAGGTATGATCTACTGTGTATTACAGACTTAACGAGCCCAGGCTGAGGCATAAGGAGGTGTACTAAACCTGTCATTTTATTATAACTCCTGGTTAAGAAAACTCCCTTTACCCAATATAGGTCAGCACCTTTTCTACAACTTATAGTTTTAGAGAATTGCCTAGAGCAGTGATAGGATCAGTGATTCACTCAAGATTACACAGTCAATATGTAGCAGAGACAGGAAACTGTCATTTCTTCCCTTGGTTGTGTACACATTCTATATCTTTTGAAGGGGGAAGAGGGTAGGCCTCACAGACATAGGAGAAAAGGTCTTCTTGTCCCTGAGACCTGCTCTCTATTCACTGTGGTAGGCCAATCAAACCACTCCATTTCCTTTTTTTTAAAGTAAAAACAAATGAAACTCTGTGCTGAGATAAAATATCTTCACTTAGGTGACTAGATGTCACAGTCCATTTGGTTGGATATGGACTCTAGAAGCACTGAGTTAGAGTCTTGTTTCAGGTACTTACTATCTGTGTGACACTGAGTACTTAACTTGGCTGTTAGTTTCCTTTTCTGTAAAGTGGGGATAATAATAGCCCCTACCTGACAGGTTTGTTGTGAGGCTCAAATGTGTAAAGTGCTTTGCAAATCTTAACATGCAATGTAAATGCTAGATATTGTTAGATATTTATTATATAGACACAAGCCAAATTATGACAATGATTTCTAAAATGGGGGAAAAGAAGGAATTGGATTACTAAAAGTCATAAAAGTACTGTTAATCAACAAAAAGTGGTTTTTCTACGTTGAAATATTGTAGAAAGGTGAGGACATTGTCTTCATCCCCTGCATCCCATCTTGTTCTAGAAGAGCAGGTGCAAAGCCAGCTGGCACTTGCCAACATTTGTTTATCACACTAGCATGAGAATGATTAAGTGCCTTTCTCAATAATCCTCAGATAGTGATAGTAACAGTAAGAATAATGGATGATTAAGATCTGGAAGGAGTTGTATCCTTTCTTACTTTGTCATTGAACTTTGTCACTGGACCAGAACTCACTCGGGGTACTCGAATCCTGACCCCTTTCGGCCCTTTATATACCCATTTTACAGATGAAAAAACTGAAACTGATGGTCCCTAAGCAACTTGCCCTGGGACATATAGCTAGTGAGCTAGTGAGAGAGAGAGAGAGAGAGAGAGAGAGAGAGAGAGAGAGAGAGAGAGATGGAGCTAGATAAAACATTTTAAGTGCTTTCTACGTGCTGGAAGTGTGCTAAGGACTGGGGATGCAAAACAAAAATAACAATCAAGATAGCCACTGCCCTAAAAGAGTTTACATTTTATTTTAGGAAGACAATACATCTGGAGCTGGAAAGTGTAAAGGAGGGGACATGTACTATGACATGGCTAGAGAGGTCTAGAAAGTGCCAGGAAATCCAGGAAGCAGGCAAACTAAAGCCAAATATGGCCTATCAAAGTCTGGCATGGTGATAGAGGTGGGATCCAGAAATGATAGCCTAAGCTAAGTGACTCACCCAGGGTCACAAACCTGGTAAGCGTCTAAGGTAGAAATTGAACTGAGGTCTTCTTGACTCTAGGTCCAGTACTTTGTTCCAGCAAATTAAATAGTCCCTGACCTCAAGGAGCTTGCTGTTAAATAAAGGGACATAACACGTATAGGATAGTTGTGGCTAGGGCAGACTGTTTCAGACAGAGAAGTCATAGGGGTGGTTTAGATTGGCTTCACGGAGCAAATGATTGGCATGTTCTTTCTGGGAGTAGTAGGATTGATTTGAGAACTGATATGTATACATGTTGTCTCCCTCAGTAGAATGTAAGCACTTACAGAATAGAAAGAGTTTCACTTTGTTTCTTTATATCTGTAGTGCTTAGCAAGGTGTTCACACATAGAAGACTCAATAAATACTTTAATAATTAGATAAATGAAGTATTATTGAAATATGTTTACTACTATCCCCTTAATTTTTTTTTTTCCTGGACATATTTTTTGAATGTTTCACCTTCATATTGGTCTTATCCCATCCCCCCACCCCCAACACATTATCCTGTATTGTCTGTTATTTCAGAATCACTAATACATTCTTTATCCTTAGCCTAAGTTAGTGTCATCACTGGCTATCTAAATCCTAGTGAAAAGTATGCCTAACAGAAGGATAACACATTGTTGGTATTCAGTAAATGCTAAATTATAATGACAAAAACACAAGTTATTTTGGAAAATAAAATAGCTAATCTAATTTCCCATCTGGTGTCCGGAACATTAACCAGAAGCATTCCCCTTTGAAATGCAAAATATCTTCAGGAATGACCAGAATTATTTTCAGCTTGATCATATTAGGTTTTTTAATATTTTTAATTTTTTTCAGTCACCTTTCTTTTCCTTTTAGATCTTTCAGTTTCTAATTAATCTAAGATTTATAGTTGCAACATATACTCGTTCAGCTGCCTTGCTTCTCTCTTGTCTAAGAGGCTGTATCTCACTTTGTTTAGTGCCATTCACCGAGGAAACTCAAGGTACTAGACAAACATGAGTACCAGGTTTTGTGGAATGTTGTGTTTGGGCTGGGAATGATGAGTGTACGTTCTGCCATCTCCGTGCAGAAATTAGTGCACTGCTGAAATGCTCCTCCTGCCTACAGAAAACTAACTTGGGATTAACAAAAGTAGAGAATAACTAAACCAAAAATGGACAGGTTAAAACCCAACTGAATTATTGCTACTAGAAAAGGCCGCAAATGAAATAATCTGAGAAGGACCGCAGGATCTCAGAACTGGCGTTAAGAGATCTTGGAAATCATCCAAGTTCAATTCCTTCACTTTACAGATAAGAAAACTCAGCCCTGGGGAGGTGAAGCTATTTATTCATAGACATACAGGAAGTGACAGAGACAAAATTCAAACCCAGATCCTCTGAGTCCAAATCCAGAGCTATTTTCCCACTGTACCACACATCTCTCCAACATGACAATGATGAGACCTGGAGGAGAGGGAGGGGGTGGAGGGTGGAATAGGGAAGAAATGATTATACAGAATAGTAAACATTTAGAGGGAGAGACAAGGAAGAAAATCATGCAAAATGGAAATAGATTACTGGGAAACATGGGCAGCTAAGTGGCACAGTCTTGGAGCCTGGCCTGTGTTCAAATCCAACCTCAGACACTTACTAGATGTGTGACCCTGGACAAGTCTCTTAACCCTGTATGCCTCAGTTTTCTCATCTGTAAAATGAACTGGAGAAGGAAATGGCAAACCACTCCAGTATCATTGCTAAGAAAATCCCCAGTGGGGTCACCAAGAGTTGGACCTGACTGAAACGACTGAACAACAACACTGGGAAACATAGCAAAAAAAAAAAAAAAAAATACCAAGAGGGAAAATAGGAAGAATGAGGCAGAAAAATAGAACAAGCAATAATTATAACAAATCAGACCTCACCTACTTATGGGAAATAGTTAAGCTTCTGTTAGTCACCTATATGACTGTGCGTATCATTACATAAATCTTTATTTGCTTCTGCAGAAAAAAGGATCCCTTCCTGACAGTGAGCCTACATAGATCATCTCCCTTTCAGTGGTAGTAGGAATGGAGGCATCTTATTAGCTAAAAATCTTACTTTCAACTAGTAAACACAAAGAAAAATGTAATAACATTAACCTTTTACAAAAACTAGGGATGACCCATTGGAAACACTCCCTGTTTATTAGAAGTAGATTTTAAAATTAATTTGCTAGACACTTTAATGAAATATTTGACACAAGGGAAAGAAACAGATGGAAACTGTAATTTCTGAAGGTCATTATCATCATCTGCTTGGTAACTGTGGCTGTTTTGGGTCACTGCTGCAGTATGATATTTCTCTAGAGATTTAGTCACCGAAGGCAGAGCTCACTTCCAATTAGGATGCTAATACAATATCTTCAATTCACAAAAACAAAGTAAGGGTGTTCCTTGATTATAAAAGACAGTAATTTAAAAATAAGTGGTACAATGAAACATAGCTCATTTATTCTGTTCATTTAATTCAGTTCAACTCAACTACTTCTATCTACTCTGTATGTATTTTTGTAAATGCCTATTTTTGCCATGTTGTTTTTCCCATTAGAATGGAAGCTCCTCAATGGAAGAGGCCTTTTTTAATATCTTTAGTCTTTAGCACAGAGCCTGGCACAATGGTAAGGGTTTAATAAATGCTTGTTGACTAACAAACTTTTCTTAAATGTCTCTTATGTTCAAGTCATTGTGTTGGGCCCTAGGGAATCAAAGATGAAATGAAAATCCTTGTCCTCATGGAATTTTTCTTCAGCTAGATGTAGCCTCATAAAGTAGGTATCTTGGATGCAGTAAAGGTTGAACTAGGTGACAAATTGGAGGTAGGGTAAAGAGTGTTCATGCTTTGCAAGTGGGTTAGGCTGGACTGGACTGGATAACCCCTAAAGTCCCTTTAAAAGATCCTTTGATTCTATAATAAAGGGAAATCTGTAGCAGCAAGGATGATATTAAACTAATACAGAACTAAAAATGTATCTTGTCTAGGACCTAAAAGATATCCTCCATAACCCAGAAGTGAGAAGGATACAGTAAAAGCAAGAGGAAAAATAGGGTGGTTAGTGATTCACTATTCAGAGCTTCTGGGGCAGTTTTTTCTCATAACTTGGTAACAAAAAAAAAAAAAAAAAAGATAGATCCAAGAAATGACAGAGGATCTTCCAACACTTCTTGAAAATGGATGACTAGTATTCACTTCTGGTGAATCATGTAGGCACAGAAAGGGAGCATTCCAGAAAATACTGCTTAAGATTATGAAATTATGTGCAATGGGGTAAGGGTGAGATGAACACCTGGAGAACATAGGGGCACAGGTTGTGTTTCCCTCACACAGAAAGCTCTCTTAGGGCCTACTTGTACCCCAGCAATGCTAAGTGATTCCTTTTTCCTCAAGGGCCTGGGTGTGAAAGCAAATGCTACTCTTTTGCAAAATGTGAAATCGAAAATGAACAGCTTACGTGGGTAAACTAAAGCTGCTCAGCTGTTTGCATACTGATGTCCAAATATTCCCATGTTCAAAAGCCACTGATATCTTAAATCCCTTGCTACTCAAATTTTCCCAGCCTGGCAATCACACTGAAGGGTCTTTGAACTCAAGCAGTCTGGCTTCCAATCTCATCTTTCAACTGAAGATACTCTCTCCGTTTCTTCAAGAATGAAGGACAAACAACTCTCTTTAATGTTACCAATGATCTCTTAATTGTCAAATACCATGAATTTTTCCCCTTTTTAAAATTAAATTTTATTTTTTAATTGACAATTTTTTTATCTCCCACCACAGTTAAAAAACAAACAAACAAACAAAAAAAAAGGATGGGGGTGGAGAGAAGAAAGGGAAAGCCTAACTCCATGTAGTAAATATACATAGTCAAACAAAGCTCATTTCCATGTTGGTCAAGTTCAAAAAACATATGCCTCAAACTGTATCATGAGTTCATCATTTCTCTAGGAAGTGGGCAGTGAATTTCCTTCTAATTCTTCTGGAATGATGGTTGGTCATTTCATTATACAGAAATCTTTCAAAGTTGTTTGTCTTTACAATATGATGGTTATTGTATAAATTACCCTCCTGATTCTTATCACTTCACTTTACATTAGCTCACACAAGCCTTCTCAGGTTTCTCTGAAGCTGTTTACAAATAATAGGTACAACCCTAGTTTCCAGTCTTTGCCACTACACACACAAATCTGCTCTCTGTCTCTGTCTTTTTCTCTCTGTCTCCCTCTCTCTCTGTCTCTCTCTCTGTGTGTTTCTTTTCAGACATTGTTCCAAATTGTTTTCTAGAATTCAGAAAACCCTTCAGATTTTACTGTCTTCCTTTTTTGTCAACTTTGTCAATCTAAGGAGTATGAGGCAACGCCTTAGAAATGCCTTAATTTGAATTTTTATAATTATTAATGATTTGGAACATTTTTATATGACTATTGATAGCTTCAGAGAATTTCTTCCTCTGAAAACTTTTTTAATATACTTTAGGCGCCTATCAATTGCTAACAACTCTTATTCTTATAAATGTTTATCAGCAATCTTTATATCTTAGAAATGGGACTTATTAGAGAAACTTCCTGCAAAGGGTGTTTTTCTTCATCCTTATCCTTCTGGCTCTCACTGCAACCTGGATCACTCTCTTCCTCTGCATTTCTCTCCTCCCTAGATTTCCATGACACTAGTCATTCTCTTGGTTGCCCCTATGCCTCTTTGACCAGTTTTCCTCAGTTTGTTTTTCTGAATCTTCCCCTAGGACACATCCACTGTAAGTATTCCCCAAAGGCTCTGTCCTAGAACTTCTTCTCTTTCCATACTATTTCACCTGGTGATTTCATCAAATCCCATAGGGTCAATTATTACCACTACGTAAATGATTCTCTGATTTTTCCAGTCCTAACCTCTCTGCTGACCTCCAATTGTCTATTCAACATCTCAAGCTACTCCCATAGAAACTTCAAGCTTATGTCTAAACAAAATTCATTATCTTCCCCCTCAAGCTATATCTTTCTCTCCACCCATATTGCCACTACCCTGGCTCCGTTCATCACTACTTCAGACCTGGACTATTTATTTCAATAGCCTTCTGGTTCATCTGTCTACTTCAGGCCTCTCCCTATCCCAGTCTAACCTCAATTTGACTGCCAATGTGACCTTTGTAAAGCTCTGATCTGTGTTACCCCTCACTCCCCCTCAATAAACTCAAATGGCTCCCTATTACCTCCAGGACCATTATAAAATCTTCATTTTGACTTTTTAAAGTCCTTAAAATCAACTTGAGCTCTTTCTGACTTTCTAATCTTCTTGTGCAAGATTCAGCAGCACTGAATTTCTTGCTGTTCGTGACATAAGATATACTGTATCTTGATTCTGGACCTTTTCGCTCACTGTCAACCATGACTGACTCTTCTGCTTCCTCACCTCTACCTCATGGCTTCCCTGGCTTCCTTAAAAACTCAGCTCAAATCCCATCTTCTACATATGAGACACCTTTCTGGGCTTCTGTCACATCCTCACTTAACTTGTACGTACCTTGTGATTTGTGCATTATCTCCCCTATTAGAATGTGAACCTCTGAAGAGTAGGTGTTTTGTGTTCTTGCCTTTCTTCATAGAACTAGCAATTAGTACAATGTCTGGCACATAGTAGTCAATCGATCAATAAACATTTATTAAGCACCTACTATATTGTTGGCTGATTGACTTAAATAAAGTTATAAATGACAATTTTATCGAATTTGCAATTGACTCAAAGCTGAAAGGGATAGGTAATACCCGGGATAAAAAAAATGTGGAACTCAAAATAATTTGATGGGCTAGAATAAAATAAGCTTAAATTCAATAGTGTAAAGTACTAACCAGGTACAAAAATAAATTTCTCAAGTATAAATTGGAGGAGACATAGTTAGACAGCGATTTGTCTGAAAATAGATTTAGAAATTTTACTTGCCTGCAAGCTCTCTATAAGTCAATCTTGTGGCACATTAAGAAAGTCGTCACTTCAAGGATTGAGGTGATAATCTCCCTGTACTTTGCCCTAGTCAGAAGGCATTTGGATCATTGTGTTAAATTCTGGGCACCACAGAATTTGAGAAGGTAGAATATTTTCAGAGGAGAGCAGTTAATCCTGAGTCCATTCATATAAAGATCAGTTGAAGGAACTGGAGACATTTAACCTGAAGAGTAGGTGGAGTGAGGAGGAGGAAGAAGAAGAGGAGGAGGAGGGTCCAATGATGGCTGTGTTAAAGTAGTTGAAGGGCTACTAAGTGAAAGAGAGATTAGATTTGTTCTTTGTAGTCCCATAGGGCAGTATCAGGAAAAATGGGTGGAAGTTACCAAAGCAAATTGAGGCTTGATGTTAAAAAAAATTTCCTACCAGTTAGAGTTATCCAGCAGTGGGGTGAGAGGTGGTCAATTCTCCCTTTTGCATTGGTAACTAAGGTGGGACTTTCTTACTGTTTTAGAATGATAAATTAATTAAGTCTCTTTGATTGAGTCTTACTAGATGCTAAACCCCAGGCCCACGCCCTTTTACTACTAGGTGCAAAATGCCAGGCTGGTGAGCAAACTAGTTCCTAGTTTGAGAGAGGCAGGAAGCCCCCAGGGTCCTAAGGGGAGTTGCCAAGACGAGAACAAGTAGTAGGAGCTTAAGTTCTGGTCACTCAGATGATGTTTGATGATGTCCAAAGACTGTATAAAAAGAGAGAACAGAGCTATTTACTGGGGGCTCTCATTCTTGGAGGAGTGGAGACTCTGGGCAGCTGTAGTTAAGAGCCTTCCTGTTTGTTAACCCAGATGTTGATGGTTTCTTTGTAACTATGAATTGTATTTGGTCTGTTTATAATGTATGCTTGTAATTTGTTTGTATTTGCTCTGAAGTTCAGGGTGCTGGCTTTTTGCCCTGAACTAAGTGAATGATATTTGTATATTGGATTGAAATAAGATTGTTAACACCCTAACGTTACTCTCCTTAGTAAATCAGACCAAAAGAACCTGTGCTGGTGGCGTTCTTGTTGTTGGGCTTGTGTTGGTCTTTCACCCCCACAGCAGCTGCTAGCCGAATTGTTGCAACACCTTTCTCCCTACTTGGAAGTCTTCAAGAAAAGCCTGGATGACAACTTTTCATATACATGATATTTGAGATTCCTTTTAAGTATGGGTTTACTAGATGGCAACTAAGGACCTTTTCACTCCTTTTATTTAGTCTTTTTTCAGTCATGTCCATCTCTCCATGACCCCATTTGGGGTTTTCTTGGCAAAGATACTGGAGTGGTTTGCCATTTCCTTCTTCAGCAAGGTAAATGGGGGTAAGTGATTTGCCCAAGGTCACACAGTAAATAAGTATCTGAGGCCAGATTTAAACCAGGAAGAGGAGGCTTCCTGACTATGGGCCCAGCACTCTGTCTATACACTCTGCCTCCTAGCTGCCTGTTCTCTGAAAGTTTGTATATCATCTTGTACCTCTTAACTTTCAATAGTAATATCATACAAAAACCACTCTGACTTCTTGGAAAAGGTAGTCTTAATTTTGTGTGTGTGTGTGTGTCATGGACCCCTTTGGCAGTCTGGTGAAGGTTATGGACTTCTTCTCAAAGTGTTTTTTTTTTAATGTACAAGATAAAATATATTGAATTGGAAAGAAAATCGTTGTATTGAAATAGTTATCAAAATATTAAAAGTTCCATGTTCATGGGACCCCCTAAAATATATCCATAGACTCCATTAGATATGTGTGGATCCCAAATTAAGAACCCTAGCCTTTGAAAATAAGAATAAACTTTATTAAAAACTTTTAAATGTTAAAAAATGTTTTAATGTATAATTGGGGAAAAATAAAATATTATATACAAAATAAAAAATGGGAGGGATCAAAAAAAAAAAAGAAATAAGCAAGAATCAAAGGAAGCCAACTAACTTGCTTAAAATGTCGTAGAGTTGTCTGACAAAGGGTTGATGGACTCCTGGTGCAAACATGGCCACTGTGTGGGTTTGTCTTTTTTTTTCGACAATGTTTACTTAGTACAGAGGTTTGGGGTTTCTATAAATGGTAAGGGATTAGAGAAGAAGAGAGGTAGAGCTGGGTCTTACTTTGTGAAAGTAATGAATCATTTGAATTGGTCACATATCTTCAGGATGACACTATTCAAATTTCTAATTATGTAAAATGTGGTCCTTGGTTCCAGCACCAATGGAAATATACAGTGTGAATTCAAATAATGTGACCACTTTCTGGGAGATTCATTTTTGGTATTAATCAGGTCTTAGCTGTATCAGCAGTATTGATGTAGAATACGAGAAAGATGACCAAAACTTTTTTTTAAATGCACAGAAAAAATGAGAGCCTTCAGAAGAAAGCACAGAAAACCAAGAAAGTTTCAAAAGTAATGTGAAAAAAATGTGTATATTAAAAAAGCAAGTAGTATGAAAAAAGGGATTCGTAGTTTTATATACAATCCTCCTTTGTGTAATGTCACGTATAGGAAAATGTTCTTTTATGTATATGTGTGTATATGTATGTATGAGAGAGAGGGAGGGAGGGAGAGACAGACAGACAGACAGAGAGACAGAGACAGAGAAAGTTTACATTCAGCATAAAAAAACAAAGTGAAGTTTGATGGAATTGATCTGTCTAGAATATAACATATCAACAATGAATATAAGAATTAAAACAAAATTAATACAAATACCTCAACGTGTACAGCAATGGCAATACTTTTCAAAAGACCACAGAGCCCAATTTCAGCCCCATTTGCTGTTGCTCCCAGTATGTATATATTTTTTGGATTTTCTTTCCTCAGTATCCTGGTGGTCTGGAAGGTTCTCCAGGTGGCTCACAAGCTCGTGCCTTGTAATATTAATGTTTCTAATATGATATCTTTACTTTTGTTTCTGGTATGAATTAATCACTTCCTTATGCTTGTTAATAAAAACCAGACACCATCTCATTAGTTTCTCATCAAAAGGATCATCATTTTCATGAATTCAGATGGAGATTTGTGTTTGTTAATTTGTCTTTGGCAGAAAAAAGAGAGAGAGAGAGAGAATACAATATAGACAGTCAATGGGATCTTTGACCCTATTGAAGTGGCATTCCAATGAGTGCTTTTAGAACCTTTAAGCCCAGTGAATGGTGACCAGAATGCCAGGGGAAAAAGCTGCTGTAAGAAGATTAGAAGCATAAGCTTTCCACTGGAGATCTGATTATGAAAGGCTTAGGAGTTCTTTCTACTACTGTTTTGCTAGGAGGCCCAAACTTTAAACTTATATAATTGAATTTAATAACCATTCTTTAAGCTAAGGGATAGGAAATGAATGAAAATCCAGAAAAGGAGACTGAGAAGGAATAGTTAGAGAGGTAGGAGAAGAACAAGGGGGAGAGCAGTGTCAAAAAGACCAAGACAATTGCTCAAAAACTGCCAAGAGCTTAATTGGGTTGAGGATTGAGAAAGGGATCTCGCTGTTAAGGGACTGACTATCGGTAACCTTGGTTACAGTAATTTCTGTTGGATGGTGGGATAAAAAGCCAGCTTGTAAGAAGAATAAGAACCAGATAGGTGGTCAGGAATAGGATCAAGAACACCAGTGAAGGGGCGTCCTTGGCAAGAAGATCTACCTCATCCTTCAAAACTGCAGCAAAAGAGAACAGAATAGAGAATGATGTTAAATGACCTTCATCTGGCCTCACTATCTTCAGAAAACTGGAGGGGAGGGAAAAGGAAGTGGTGGGCACTATATGGAGAGGGGCAAGAAGGTGTGCTTTATCTTTATTATATTTGTTCTTGTTTTTAAAACTCTGCTTAGTCCCAACATTCTCTAATCACTACTCAGAAATTCTGCTCAAAGTCTACCTTCTGAAAGAGGCCTTCTCTAATTCCCTCTATTGCTAATGCCTTCCCTCTTAGCCTACCTTCAATTTACCCATAGAAGATATCTCCTATGCAAATAATTGTTTGCTTGTTGACTTCCTTGCTAGAATGTGAGCTTCCTGAGAACTAGGACTGTTTTTTGTTTTGTTTTGGTTTAGTTTTTTATGGGAGGATGTTGGGGTTGTTTGTTTGTTTGTTTGTTTTGTTCTTTTGCCTTCTGTTTTTTGTTTGTTTGGTTTTTTTTTTTTTTTTGCTTTTTCTCTCTATTCTCAACATTTAGCACAGGGCTGGCATATAGTGAGCCCTTGATAAATGTGAGTTGACAGTTAACTGACTCTTTATGCTTTTTTCTTCCTTTACATTTTTCTTTTCTAATGCTTTCCTGTAGGAGAACAAGCTTGGGGCAATGGAAATATAAGAACTGCTCTGAGGCCCCAAATTTGAGTCCTAATTCAGATAGTACTAACTGTGTAGCCTTGGGCAAGACATTTCTCCTCCCTGAGCCTCAGTTTCTTCGTCTGTGAAATGGGAATACTAATACTTGTACTAAATAGCTCACAGAACACTTATGAAGGAAGACCTTTACAAATATTTATTATTGTAGACTTTTACTTCCTCTATATCAAGGGTTCTTAATCTAAGGTCCACAGACTTGTCAAGGAATCTGTCAAGAGATTTCAGGGATCCATGACCTTGGAAGTTTTATTATTCTAATAATTTATTTCAACACGATTGCCTTCTTTAGCAATCCTAAATATTTCATTTATGTATTTCAAAGCAAAATTCTATAGAAGAAATACATATGGTTTCACCAAACTTCCAAAGGGGTCCATGACAAACAAAAAAGATTCAGAGCTCCTTCTCTAGAGAGTCAATTTGGAATGTGTTTTCAGGTCTCCACACTGGAAGAGAAAACCTGGCATAGTGAATGTGGAGCTGACCTCAAAGCCAGGAGACCTGGCTTCAAGTCTCACCTCTGACACATATTGGTTGTGTGACCCTGTAGGGTCACTTGACTTTTCAATGGACTAATCATCTCTCTAAGGCTATAAATTATACAGAGGTACCCAGCTGCTTTAGCAGAGGGAATTACCTCATCTGGGAGTTCCCCAACCGAATGAAATTACAAGTCCAGTTGCTATCCCTGAGGTTATAGAAATACATTATTTCCTTGTGCTTCTCTCAGTACCTTTAATAGGAGTTCCCTTATTCTCTGTCATTATTTGCATTATTCATACCATTAAAGCCACTCCCATTTGGTATAAGTTCTGGTTCCACTATTAACAACAAATCCAACACCATAATCCCTTGAACTGCCCACAAAATTGCTACCACAAACAATGAATTAAAGGGCTGCTAAGTATTTGCAAAGCTCCATTAAATTTAATTGTCTGAGATTCTTCGAATTCCAATGACCCTAGGCTGATTAACTTTGTAGAGTTGGTATACAATTCTTTAAAAAATAGGCACTCCATTTACTTAGTTCTGATGTAAGATTGACCATTGACCAGTATACACACACACACACACACACACACACACACACACACACACACACAGTAAAGCCCCAAGATGCCAGACCATAAGGATAGCTTTTCCTGAAATAATAGCTACTCTTTCTTCATTCCCTAAGATTTCCCCATGGTGGAAAAACTACAAAAATGTTTAGGTAGTTCCATAGTCCCCTGATCAGATGCCTGATTGCCATCTGAAGGGCTAGGGAGTTGGGGACTGCTAGTGAAATACATGGAATTAATAGTTTTCAAGAATATTGCTGAGTTTTTTTTTTTGGCATAAAAAGACAAGATCTCCCTTTCTTAGCCATACTACTGTGAAAAATTGCCTCCACTGGCTACCTCCACTTCTTCACCTCCTACTTCTTAATCCCTTGTATTCTGACTCAGAGTGAAGTGCTCTCTCTCTCCCAGGTTACCAACTGTGTCTTATTTGGTAAATGCTTTCTTGATCCTCAACCCACGTCATTTCTCTGTAGCTTTGGGGTGCTTGCCCTGTCCTGGATTCCCTCTCCTCCCTGGGTGAAGCTGCTCTCCTCCTGGTTCTTTTCCTACCTTTCTGGCTGCTCTTCCTCAGTCCCCTTTTCTGAATTTTTACCCATCTTCTGCTCCTAGCCATAATTATTCCCTAAGGCTAAGTCACAACCTCTTCTGCTCAGCATTTTAAGCCCTCCATAATCTGCCTCAAACCTATCTTTTCCAAATCATTTCATCTTAATCCACTGTATAGCCTCTCCATTCCAACCAAATTTGCCAGTGATCCATTCTCTACACTCAGCATCTCTATGATATGATACCCAATGCCTTGAATGAACCAACCCTCTCTAAGAATCTATCAATTCATTCCTGGCTTAGGTGAGTTAACAGGAAACCTTGCCTTCTCCAGTTGTTTGAATTACCTCTTTTCTCAAATCATTTTCTTTTTACTTATTTGTATGCCTGTTATATTTTCCTAGTAGACTATAGGCTCCCTTTCAAAAGTTTGGTCTTCTTACACCTTACTCCCTGACATTATCTTCCAGCTAGAGACATTGACTCCCTTGTAACAAGACACTTCATCTCTCACTTCCACGAACTTTCTCTGGCTATTCCCCATTAGCGTAATCCTTTCCTTTCTCATCTCTGTCTATTGGCTTCCCTGGCCTCCTCCAAGTTCCAACGAAAATCTCAACTTCCACAGGAAGTCTCTATTTTCCTATTTATTTTGTGCATAGCTTGTTTTTATATATTTGTTGTCTCCACCATTTAATTGTGAGCTCCTTGAGGGAAGGGTCTGTCTATCTTTCTCTGTCTCTCTCTGTCTCTCTCTGTCTCTGTATCTCTATCTCTCTGTCTCTCTCTCTATCTCTATCTCTATCTCTCTCCAATGCTTAGCACAAGGCCTGGAACATAGTAGGCACTTAATGTTTGTTGATTAATTGATTGAACTGTTTCATTTTTGTATTTGTGTCCCAAATGCCTAGTGTAGTACTGTTGTTTAGTCATTTTTCAACCATATCTGACTTTTCATGACTCCTTTTGCAGTTTTCTTGGCAGAGATACTGGAGTGGTTTGCAGTTTCCTTCTCTAGCACATTTTGCAGATAAGGAAACTCAGGCAAACAAGATTAAGTGACTTGCTGAGGGTCACACAGCTAGTAAATGTCTGAAGCCAGATTTGAACTTAAGACCATGAGTCTTCCTGACTCTAGTCTACTGCTCTATCTACTGCACCACCTTAATAGACATTTGTTGAGCACTGAGTTGCTATATTAGTAGAAATGGTACTGGATTTATCATTAAGAATTCTGTATTGCAACTCCAGCCCTAAAACTTCACCATGTCAGCCAGTCAACAAGCATTTATTTAGATGCTACTGTGTCAGGAACTGTGTTAAGTTCTGGGGATGCAAAGATCGGCAAAAAGAGCTTATCCCTTAAGGAACTCACAGTCTAATGGGGGAGAAAGCATAAATAGATAGATAGATAGATAGATAGATACATACATACATACATACATACATACATACATACATATATAGATATATAGATATGTAGGTATGTAGACATAGATGTAGATATATATATGTATATATATATACATACACATACACAACACACACACACATATATGTATATATACATGTATACAGACAGACAGAGAGAGAGAGAGATGATAAATTGGAGGTAATCAGCAGAGGGATCAGGAAAGGTATATTGTAGAAAGTAGAATTTTATCCCCTCATAGCTTCCAGGAAACCCAAGAGAGGGAGAGGAGTAAGGAGAGAATTCCAACACGGTCAGTAAAAATTAATGGAATTGAGAGATGTCTTATGCAAGGAACAACATGGAGCCGGTGGCATTGGATCACAGAGTACATGGAAGGAGTAAGGTATAAGAAGGCTGGGAAAGTCAGAAGGGACTAGGTTCTAAAGAGCTTTGAATTCCAAACACAGGATTTTATATTTGATCCTGCAGGTGATGGGGAACCACTGGCATATATTGAATAGTGGAGTGACATCGTCAGGCTTGAGCTTTAGGATGATTATGGACATGTCATTTAACTTTTGCTGAGCCTCAATTTTCTCATCTCTAAAATGATATAAGATGATAGGGACCTCAGAGACCATCTAGTCCAACCCATTCATTTTACAGATCAGTGAACTGAGGTTAAGTGACTTGCCTGACATTGCACAGTCAGTAGAGCTTAAAATAACTATAAAAAGATCCTGAAGAAATCACTTTATAAAACTTAAAAACCAGAATAAATATTACCTATTACTACCAATAGTGTTCTGAAGTACTCATTTAGAAAAACAAACCATTCTTTCCAATCAGTTAAAATTTACCTATGTGTTTGATAGCACTATTTTCTGACTCTAAAGCATTGTTCCCTCTTACCCACATATATGAGTAACAACCAGCCTATATAAACAGGAGCTGGCCAAAAAGCCCTGAACTATGTAAGAGAACTTTTTACAGTCAATGCCTAGGAAATGGTGGTCCACCGTCCAACAAACAGATCACCTCAGCTTACAGACTGCCTGCTTTAAATACTACCTTGGCATGTAGTCATCGAAAGGAACAAAATGAACTGAGATTAACTATGCTTCCCAGACCATTTTTTCTAGGAAAAACACAAGTGCCAGAAACCACAGAAAACTGAAATAGCCAAGAATTATTCTCTTTAGCTGAGTGAAGGCGGGAGGATCAAGAAAGCAACTGAAGGCCATTCATTCACCCAATTTCTGAATATCATGATACGGAAAGAGTCATTAGAAGATTAGAGATAGTTTCTATAGTATCTATATCTGCCCCTGGTGAATAATAAACACAAAAGAAATTTATTTAGCACCTGCTATGACCTAGAGCCATGGAGATAGGCACAGGTACTGGAGATACAAGGACAGACAAAAAAAGAAAGAAAGAATAAGAAAGAAAGAAAGAAAGAAAGAAAGAAAGAAAGAAAGAAAAAGAAGGAAAGAAAGAAGAGAAGGGAAAAGGAAAGAAAAGAAAAGAAAGGAAAGGAAAGGAAAGGAAAAGAAAAGAAAAGAAGTAATCTCTGCCTTCAGGGAGATGACATGTCATCAGGGGAGAGAATATATATAACATATATAAGCTGTTCAAAGACAAAGGCCAGATTGACTAAACTGAAGACAATGTGAAGGAGAATAATTTATAATTAGGCTAGAAAAGTATGTTGGAAGCAGTGGGCTTTTAATGTCAGATGAAGGGATTTTTTATTTGATAGAAATAATAGGAAACTACTAGAGTTTATTGAGCCAGGGGAGGGATATGGTCAGACCTGTGGTCTAGGAAAATCACTTTGGCAGCTGTGTGGAGAATGGATTGATCAAGTGAGAGAGCTGAAACAGGAAGTCCATCTATTCTGCTCAAAAGGCAAGTTGAGCAGGTGACCCAAAAAACCCTTGCTTATATGGTAAGATCATGAGCAGAATGATATACAGTCATTTGAGTTGTCTGGGCTTTGGTTTCTTCATCTGCAAAATATTCTTAATATAGGCTTCCTTCTCACTCAATGGTGAGTGTTCTCATTCTTATTTACCTTTCACTTTTCCCTTCTATCTATTAACTTCTTGCAGAATGTCAGTGGCATTGGGTCCAATTTTCAAAGTTCCTTTTATTGTCCCTGGGCCCTATAGCACGGGAAGGGGTGAGGCGGAAAGCAGTGAATCAGGGGTCTAAGGGCCTGGGGTTAACTCCTTGCTTTCTTGATTACAATCTATATCACCCTGGCAAGTCATTACATATATCTGGGACTCAATTTCTTCATCTGTGAAAAGAGAAGTTTGGAGCAGATGATATTTATATCCTATATTTTATTTTCCCTTTTCCTTTTTGAGGTTTAATGTAAAATTTGGATTTATTCGACACTAGTGGGCAGGATTTCTGGGCAACAAGTGGTCGTGGTTTCTGCTACATGACTTCTAATGGTTCTGCATTTCCTTAGTTGCAATGTGAGCAGATTTTTTTAATGGTCCATTTTCATACAAATGCCATAATCTAATTTGGTAGCACACATGTTATAAAAAGGCAACCTAGAAAACCACATGTTCCCACTGCATGAGCCATAGAAAGTCAGTTTCTTCTCAGAGTTTAAAAAAAAAAAACACCTAACCTTCCCAGGAATATTTCACTCATTGGAAGACTGTGTCTCATTAATCTCTCCCAAGCACTTTATAGACACATTTAAAAACACATTATTAATCCTCACAATTTCCCTTGAAAGGGATGAATCTATACATTTACAGATGATGAAACTGAGGCCCCTAAAAACTAAGCAACTTGCCAAGGTTTACACCAAAAATAAATGGCAGAACTGGGACAAGAACAGTGGCCTCCCAACCCAAAGTCCAGGCTCTGCTAAGTAGACCATGCTTCCTCCCCAATTAAGGCATATTATTCCAACAGAAATGGTCAGATCAGGGGGGGGGGAAATGAATCGAATGTAAGTTAATCCCTACCTGAGTTAGCATAGCTTGCTCTCTTCCGCATTCACACATGTGGAGTCGCTAGGGAGTTGTCTGGCTGTGTGTATTATTCCACAGCTGTCAGATAAATCAAAGATCCCAATGCAAAATGCAGCACTAGGAAACCTTATGTGATGTGGTTTTGTAATACTCACTGGAGGACTTTCTTTGGGTCTATAAAATAATGAATGGATTGCACTGGAGACTAAGAATAGTATTTTCATGTGTGACAAATGTAATCCTGCAGGAAAAAAATTTTTTTCATGTCATTTAAAAGAAAATGTTACCCCCTTGCTTCAGACTAGACCTCTAGCAAATGAGAATTGGGTACCATCTTTTAAAACCTTATGTTTTTGTAATGAAGAAAGCGGGGGCCTGTTTCATTTTACTGTTTTATAGGAACATGTGTTAGTGAACACAGCAGACTGCAGAGGGAAAAGTAGGAGCAAGGCTCGTACATTTGCAGGGTAGAGGTGCCACTGGTGTAGGGAAAGGCTCCAGTTTCATATCAGCCCTACTTGGAGGTGAGATGACAAAGAAGCTGAGCCATGTCATAAATTAGCAGCCCCAGTGCACCACCTCAATGATTTTCTCCAGCCAAAAAGCACAGTCCATTTGTGACCGGCCTCTGATTTCCCTGGCAGAGCTTCAGTCCTACTGCACAATGTCAGATTGCAGAGTAGTCTGAGATGAGATGGCGAGGCTATAAAACACAGAGTTTGGAAGTGGCCTAATTATGCAATGTTAAAAACAAAAATTATGGGGCTCAAGATTGCTATTGTGGTGATGTCTTTGCAAGCCCTTTAAACAATCCTACAAAGGAAGCAAAAGCTGTGCCATGGGTATGGTGCCACCGTTGGCAGGCTTCCCGCTATGTGCTGATAGCTCATCATTGTAATAGGTAACATTTTCCATAGCAATGTCAGGCACAATACAGCCAGGCCGAGTGTTTCAGATTAGCTATTACAACTGTTATTTTAAGTACACACAGAAACATATCTCAAAATTCTCAAAAGAAAATGACCAATGTATCATCAGGGGGAAATCACTGCAATTGTCTTATTGTAGGCAAAACCCCAAGCACCATATCAGAATAACATATATAAGCTGATACAAAATATCTAAAATAAGCATGTAAATGTAAGCCGAATGACCATATCAGAATGGTGATTAAGACTGGCTCCATGGTTTGCCTCTAAAAAATTCTAACTATGGATCCATAGTTTTGGACTTGATTTTTTTTTCTTAATACATTTTTGTTTTTGCTCAGTCGTTTTCAGTTGTGTCAGATTCTTCTTGACCTTACCTGAGGTTTTTTTGGCAAAGACACTGGAGTGGTTTGCCATTTCTTTCTCCAGCTCATTTTTCAAATAGGGAAACTGAGGCAAATAGGGCAAAATGACTTGCCCAAAGTCACACAGCTGGTAAGTGTCTGAGACTGAATTTGAACTCAGGTCTTCCTGACTCCAGGCCTAACTTCCCTCTCATTATATTACCTAGTTAAATAGGGGCATCTGGGTGCCAGAGTATATCAGGTGATGGACAGGAGTCAAGATGACCTAGGTCCCAATCCAGCCTCAGAAATTTACTAGCTATGTGACCCTAGCAAACCACTTAACCTCTGTTGCCTAAATTTTCCTTGTCTATAAAATGAGGGTATTCACAACACCTACCTCCTATGGTATGAAATGAGATGATATTTTAAAGCATTTTGTAAAACTTTGTAAAACCCTATACAATGCCAGCTATTATTACAAGAGATTATTCAATTTTTTTATATACAATTTTAAATGACAATGAAAAAAATAAATACTATTTTTTTTTATCCTTGAAAGAACCCTCAATTTAGAGTCCTAAGTTCTGGGTTCAGAACTTAGTTCTCCTACTTATTTCCTCTGTGACTATAAAAAGTCACCCTCTC
This sequence comes from Trichosurus vulpecula, assembly GCF_011100635.1. Lineage (NCBI taxonomy): Eukaryota > Metazoa > Chordata > Mammalia > Diprotodontia > Phalangeridae > Trichosurus > Trichosurus vulpecula. The sequence continues at coordinate 380,737,466 of NC_050576.1, forward strand.
TGAAACCAAGTTTCCTCAATTTCTAAAATAGAGGAGTTTTATTCCATAACGTATAGGGTCCCACCCACATCTAAGTCTTAGTATCTCCAGTGTTCTAGATTTCTTTCCAAAATACCATACAATAATGACCTGTAACAAATCTACAAATACTGAATAATGACATTTTCTAAATTTTCCTTTTAATATATATATATATATATATATATGTATTTATACATATATATGTTTTAATTCAGAGTAGCCTCTTCTCTGATGAACTGAGATTCTCAAAGGCAGGATCGACATCTGGTCTGACTCCATAAAACTGGAGAGGAGCAGTAAAGGCCTGGGCAGGTATAAGGGTGAGAGTCCTGGGCAGTAAGCTTTCCCTTTCATTCATCCCTGGCTCTTTCTCAGGCCCCACTTTTGTTTGTTCCAGTTCCTCCAGAAAAAATCACAGAATAAAGAGCAGGTGCCTCAGTGAGCCTGGATCCTATTTGGCTATAAGTCATGGCTAATGAGGGCACATGTGTCCTTCACATGCTCCTTTGTTCACAGGTGTCTTTTGCCTTGTCTTCCTTTTGAAGTCTCAGGCCCACCTGTGGCTGCTGGGAGTCAGGCACTGTGACACAAGCAGCAGACACAAGCACAACAGGGGGTTTTCTTGATCGCTTCAGCAGAGCTTTTTTGCAAATGGATGGAAAATTACCTGAGAAGATAGATGGAACATACAGACCATCTGATTAATCATCATTATCCAACATATACTTGGAACATAAAAGGAATCAGTGCATACAAAGTGCTTAGCAAAAGTGAAAGTGCTATGTAAATGTGAGCTATTATCACTATTAATATTATTGGGATTTGCATTGCTGAACAGAGTATTCTGTATCCCATTATGGCACATCATTAACCCTAGAGATTTCACTTGCCATGCTTTGACTCATATGAGAGAGATACAAACAGTCTCTACAAAAGCTAGTTTTGGAAAACTACAAGTTGAATAATGATAATCATGGGTAGTTAAATGCTGAGTGAGAGGCAAGGTAGCACTGAAAAGAATGGACCAGGCTTGGAAGCAGGAAGATTTGAGTTCATGGCCTGCCTCTGCTACCTACTGGCTATGTGACCATAGACAATTCACAATCTCTCCATGCTTATGGCAACTCCCCAAAATGAGTTATCTTTATGTATCAGTGGAAGGAGTCTCCCCATCAGGAGTTCTCTATACTGATGAAATTGCAGATTTGGTTAATAAAAACACAAAGCCAAACCTTAAAAATGGAGATCCTAATATACAATGTTTAAATAGAGTGATAGAATATACACATTTGAAAACATGCTTTTTATTTCTCAGATTCACTTCCTTGTTCATACTCTGTCTGTGTTGTCCATTTATAATCTGGCCAACCCAATTGGTTATTCTAAGGGGAAAAAGCTTAATTCCTGGTTTAGACAGGTCAGGAGGCATGTAGCAGGTGGCTGATGGTGGTCTGGCTGGAATTCAAGCTAGTCAAGCTGTTGGATAGTCAGCCTTTTAATCAGGCTGCATTCCTCACTGCTTTTTAGGGGGAGGGTGCCTTCAACTCAATGTTCTTCAATACTTTATTGCTTTTAACTGTTTTATCCCAATGCACTTCAATGCAGTTCTGTTTTGCTATGACAAAGCACAAATCAATCAGTCAGCAAGCATTTATTAATCACCTACTATACATAGTATATTGTAGAAACAAGTACAAAGAATGAAATAATCCCTGCTCCCAGCTTCCATTCTAATTGGGGAGGGAGAGTACAAATAGGAGCATAAATATGAAGAGAATAAGTACGAAATAGTTAAATACAAGGTAGTTTAGGAAGAAGGGCCCTAGCAATGGGGTGAGGGAGGGTACTCAGAAAAATCTTCATGTAGATAGATGATGGTACTTGAGCTGCAGATCACAGCTATATAAGAAATCTTTCGTATATAGGAACCCATGGAAACTTATTTTGCAAAACACTCCAAAGTGCACTTCACTTTCTCTCCTTCCTCTCCTTTCTCTATCCCAGGATAAGGAACTTTGAGTAGAAGATATAATTCTATACTTTATTTATTGACACCTGAATGAACATACAAAGTCAAGTTTCAAAAGTGCTGAGGATAAGTTTGTTTTCTCACTGAAACAATTAAGACTAGGCTAACAAAAAGGCCTCTCAGATTTCTAACTAATACTTGAAGTAAACTGAACTCATTTAGAAAGTTTAGGTTACTCAATTATCTTCACTAAGTTTTCAAGTTTTCTAAGTTGGAACTAAAGTAGAAAATGAAATTGCTTCAATAGCAAGGAAAAAATATACATAGATGTATATATATATATATATATATGTATATATATATATATATATTCCTTGTTATTATTTTTCTGATGAAAGTGAAAGCAGGAAATACTAACCTAAGTACATCTCACCAAATACTCTATCCTAGACTTTTGCGCTTATTTTATTTAATCTAGGGACTAAACATCCCTCAGAAATACAATAAACCTAGAATGACAAAATAACATATTTTCCTTACTAAAAGGTAATATCAGCGATCCCTTTGGTTGTATTGGCAGGACACTGTGCCATTTTGTTTTGTTACATAGTAACAGTTATTTCATTCTTAGTAGAAGTGACTAAAATCCTAGAATATATTACAAATTCAAAAATTAGTTACAATTTAGTAAAGTTCTTTGCAAAGTGATTTGTTCTTTAAAAAAGCATTGGCCCAAGACCTTAAAGAAACCGGGACAGTCCTTATTCATTCTTTCATTCATTCAGGTTTGGTACTAAGCCAGAAACAAAAAAATAAATCCTGAAATCAGGAATCAGATGAAGAGAGGATTTGAATACATTTCCCTTTTCTTTTTTCAAATCCATTTTTTGTTTGATAGAGTCCCAGGATAAGTTCATACAACTATGTTGTAATCCTATATAGCCAAAATTTTCTGTGGGTCCAATTCACCATGGCTCATTAAGACAGTCTAATTGGAAACAGAAATCACTTGTAGAGATGAGTATGATGGCTGCAGTAAAAAAAAAAAAAAACTAGTGTCCAATCCTACTGCAATTGTGCAGGCTCAGCTCATGTTTCTGGGGAAATGCTTCCCAGGCTTACTGATAATGAGAAAATAAGTAGAAATGAGTAGGAAGATGGGGTGGGCAGTGTGGTTAGTGTGGCAGGGGGCAATGAAGATTGGATTGGCAAAGGGGAGTGTGAATGGGTCTCATAAATTTTTTTCCAAATCCTTTGGCCAGGTTACTTTGATGAAAAAGCCACACCAGTGTGAGTTTTCACTATTGATTTTTTCCTCAATTCAGGTCAATTAAAGTCAGCATGCCTTTGAGTTTTGACCATGTGCAAGGCCCTGAGTTGGGGATTGAGAGGGATATAAAGATGAAGAACATACAATCCCCTGCCCTAAGGAAGACTCTTGTAGAAAAACTTGACATTTTCCCTATCTAGTTCTAACACTTTCAGAAGCTTGGTGAAATGTGTGCCAACTTGTAAAGTACTTTCATTTTAAAGACAAATCCTGCTAGGACTGCAGGCTAAAGTGATAGAATGCTTCATGACATTAAAATGTCATAGCTTAAAACTCCATTCTCCAGGGACTAAGGATTTAAACATTAAACCATTTGAATTTTTAGCTCAATTAATAATTAATATTTGACTGCTGATATATCCATGCAATATAGCATATTTACATAAATTCACTATGACGATTACACAATGCCAATGGAAAGCTATGAGGAGATGTGTACATGTGTATATGTGTTTCAACTCATGACTTCAACTTTATTTAAAAAGTGCACAACACATCTGCCCAAAAATTTTAGCAAGACCTGGCAGGTTGAATTCATTGAGCCAGAAACATCAACAAAAGTTACTTCATTTGTTGAGTTAATGAAATTTCACGTCCAGCAGGCTTCACTGGAATAGAATAGCTAGACAAATAAAATTATTGTTTGAAAATGATGCTAAGTGTCTCTTTACTGGATAGTAAAATGAGTTGGTATTGAATCAGTTTCTGGCTTAGACTGCACATTTTCAGAACAGCAAACGTTTTCCATTTCTGTTAATCTGGGGTGACAGCAAAGTACTTTCAAATGTTACGTGTTTAAGAAATAGATTATAATCTTGAAGGGGTTTTGGGTGGTTCCGAATTACTTTGTAAAATATGGAGTGCCTGAGCCAGACTAATGTGGTTACTGTGGTCATAGACTTGTGCAGGGATGAAAACCACAAGCAGTGAGAACAAGTAGTCTTCCAAACATCACATCACTACAATAAATATAATTAACTGCTGTAATAGGGCCAAAGTAGGAATCTGGGAGTCTAAAGATACTGGAGCATATTTTTAAATCATTTTCAGAGAACAGAAATTACATGGTTCTTGAAAGTAATACTCATATTCAATCAGATTCCATCCAGTGAGAAAATTTATAGTGGATATCCAGTGTCTCAAATGAGAACATGTAGCATCCAATCTGGAAGAATTTGTTTGTTTGTTTTGGGTTTGCATTTAACACTGGTTTCTGTTTCATCATTAGAGTCAGCTATTATAACCAGTTGGCATAGGACAGAACCTGATTGGCTTGGTCTGGCTTGGCTTAATAAATGGATTTGGTTTCAGTTTGGGCCACGGTTGGCAAAACTGGATAGAACAGAAAAGGGAACTTGATAATATCGAACTTTGGCCAAAAGGTGAGTAGACTTTAGTAGGTTAAAAATAGCTTTTACAATTTTTATGATTCTTTTTTTAATCACACAGTCTTCTGATGGAACAAACAGACTATACTGAAAAGGCAATCAGGAAAGAGGCAATTCAACAACAGGGTAGCATAAATACTGCTTTGAGAAATTTAACTTCCACAAGCCAAAAGTCAACAGAATCATCACAAAACTTAATTTTAAAAGGAAATGTTGACTATGATTTATCCATTTTCCATTCAGACAGAAAACCCTTAATATAGAGAGATATGTGTTCACATATGTAGATAGATGATAGACAGACAGACAGATAGCTGGATAGATAGATATAGATAGACAGGTAGATAGATATAGACAGACAGACAGACAGATGGATAGATAGATAGATAGATAGATAGATAGATAGATAGATAGATAGACAGACAGACAGACAGACAGACAGATAGATAGATAGATAGACAGACAGACAGATAGCTGGATAGATAGATATAGATAGACAGGTAGATAGATATAGACAGACAGACAGACAGATGGATAGATAGATAGATAGACAGACAGACAGACAGACAGACAGATAGATAGATAGATAGATAGACAGACAGACAGATAGCTGGATAGATAGATATAGATAGACAGGTAGATAGATATAGACAGAGACAGACAGACAGACAGATAGATAGATAGATAGACAGACAGACAGATAGATAGATAGATAGATAGACAGACAGACAGACAGATAGCTGGATAGATAGATATAGATAGACAGGTAGATAGATATAGACAGAGACAGACAGACAGACAGATGGATAGATAGATAGATAGATAGACAGACAGACAGACAGACAGATAGATAGATAGATAGATAGATAGATAGACAGACAGACAGATAGCTGGATAGATAGATATAGATAGACAGGTAGATAGATATAGACAGAGACAGACAGACAGACAGATAGATAGATAGATAGATAGATAGATAGACAGACAGACAGACAGATAGATAGATAGATAGATAGATAGATAGACAGACAGACAGATAGCTGGATAGATAGATATAGATAGACAGGTAGATAGATATAGACAGACAGACAGACAGATGGATAGATAGATAGATAGATAGACAGACAGACAGACAGACAGACAGATAGATAGATAGATAGATAGATAGATAGACAGACAGACAGACAGACAGACAGATAGATAGATAGATAGATAGACAGACAGACAGATAGCTGGATAGATAGATATAGATAGACAGGTAGATAGATATAGACAGACAGACAGACAGACAGACGGATAGATAGATAGATAGATAGATAGATAGATAGATAGATAGATAGACAGACAGACAGACAGACAGATAGATAGATAGATAGATAGACAGACAGACAGATAGCTGGATAGATAGATATAGATAGACAGGTAGATAGATATAGACAGACAGACAGACAGATGGATAGATAGATAGATAGATAGATAGACAGACAGACAGACAGATAGATAGATAGACAGACAGACAGACAGATAGATAGATAGATAGACAGACAGACAGATAGCTGGATAGATAGATATAGATAGACAGGTAGATAGATATAGACAGACAGACAGACAGATGGATAGATAGATAGATAGATAGATAGATAGATAGATAGATAGATAGACAGACAGACAGACAGACAGACAGATAGATAGATAGATAGATAGATAGATAGATAGATAGTCACCTTGGAGATACAGATAGATACATAGATTGATAGACAGGCAGACAGATAGATAGATATGGAGATACATAGTTATATACATTTACAGACATGTGTTTATCCATATACAGTTTAAGACAGGAAACATAATATGGATAAGCAAGACCCTCCTGAAAACTGTAATCAATAGGGTCTCAAAGGAACCATCTTAATTTAATATTTCTATAAATGATGAGAAAAGAGAGGTCACAGTGAAATCTCTAACTTTCCAATGACACTAATTCATCCCGACTAGTGATATGATAAACTCATGAGAATCAAACCCCAGATTCCAATAGATTATGTGAGTAAACAAAAAAATCTGGCAAATGAGCTTCTATGTTGGCAAACATAAAACATGGAATTTAAGGGAAAAAATGATCCAGAATATATTTATAAGACAATGTAATTTAAGCTTCAGTGAAAAAATAAGGAAAGGAACATTGTAGTGAAGAGGCATTGGCCCAATATGGTGCTGTTTATGTGAAAAAAGGCCCAAGAAAATCTGGCAATCCTAGACAAGATCACCCCATCCTTATTCAATAATAGGATGAATCTTTAAGCCTTAATGCCTGGACTACTTGTTGCTGTTGTCTAGTTTTTAGTCATGTACAACTCTACATTAACCCATGGACTTTGTCTATACGGTTTTTTGTTTTTGTTTTTGTTTTTTTTACGGGGGGGGGGAGCAAGGCAATTGGGGTTAAGTGACTTGCCCAAGGTCACACAGCTAGTAAATGTCGAGTATCCAAAGCTGGATTTGAACTCGGGTCCTCCTGAGTCCAGAGCCGGTACTCTATCCACTGCACCACCTAGCTGCCCCCATAGGGTTTTCTTGGCAAAGGTACCAGAGTGGTTTGCAATTTCCCTCTCTTGGCCCCATTTTATAGATGAGGAATTGAGGCAAATAGAGGTTAAATTACTTTCCCAGAGTCACACAGGTAGTAAGCAGCTGAGGCTGGATTTGAACTCAGATCTTCCTGACTCCAGGCAAAGTGTTCTATTCACTGCCCCTATGCCTGGACTACTACCTTTTCTTCAATTTCTGTTTCTAGTCCTCACCTTTCCCCTACTTCATATCGTCCTTCACTGAATTGCCAAATTGATACTCCTAAAGCAAAAATCTGACCATGCTATATCTCTTCTCTGGTACATGCAATGGCTCCCTAGTGCCTCTAGGGGGAAAAAATACAAATTCCTCTGTTTGGCATTTAAAGGCCCTCATAACCTGGCTCATTTTATCTTTTTCTTCCCCAGATTAATTACATAATATTCCCCCACACATACTTTACACTCTTGCCAAATTGATCTACTCTCTACTTTTGACAGTTGATCTCAGTGTCTTTGCGTGTGTGCACCAATGATCAGCTTCTAACTGGAATGCACTGGATCCTAATCACTACCTCTTCTAATACTTGAATTTCTTTAAGGCTCAGTTCAAGTTTGACTTTCTACCAAGGCTTTATCTTGATAAAGGTACTAATATACCTTTAGTACCTGGTACTAATGCCCTCACCACCACTCTCTAGAACTACTTTGTGTTTACTTTGTATATATCTTGTATTCGTTTATCTGACTATATGTAGTCTTTGCCTAATTGAATTTAAGCTCCCTGAGAGCAGGGATAGTTTGATTTTTGCCACTATATTCTAAGTACCAAGTACAATTCTTAGTAAATAGGGGCTGAGTGAATGTTAAATTAAATATTACTTGGCCAACAAACTATGATTAATGGATGTATTGAACATTTTAGTATTTAAATATTATAAATTTTGCCATGAAGTTAACATGATACATATTTAAAACTATTCTTAATCACAAATTTGCCTTATGGTAATTAAGCATTGTTGGTAAGGTGGATAGAGGAAAGGGCCTGTGATAGAGAGAACTCCTAGAGGAGGAAACTCTGCCAATGAAGATTGGCACTTTCTCTGCAATTAATAATCTTTGAGATTTGCCTTGAGTCCTAAAAGGTTAAGTGACTTGCCCATGGTCTATGTCAGTCTTTGTCCTGAGGTCAGGTTTTTCTTCGTCTCTGAAGCCAGCTCTCTAACCACTGTACCACTCTACCTCTCACAAGAAACTTTACCAACTTTCCATTTCTACCCAGTGCCACCTTTACTCATGACACAACTTGGATCAAAATGCCTGTCCTAGTGAACCCTTGTCAGCCCAATGAGAATATCACCAGACCTGGGACTTTGTGGAGTTAGGCTAGAACTGAAAATAATTTTCTCATACAGATCTGTCTCCCACTTTCAGCAATAGCCTGGAAAATCAGAAGCCATATTCCAAGATCATCCAGAGTTAACTCCAAAAGAAGAATAAAGAAGGATATAGGATGTGGAAAGGAAAAGAGGGATACAAAAATAAGAGATATGGAATAGCATTTGAGGGGTTTAGTGAGGAGAGGTGAGAATGAATAACTAGGCAGTGCAGTAATCTGTCCTGAGGCTTTTCTGATGGCTTCCGATCTAGGATGTGAGGGATTTAAACGAGAGGACATAGCTAATGCCCTACTAGGGGCATGTGCCAATGACCTAGGTGGTCTGAATGCCCCTGACTGACAAGTACAACATCCAGGAACTGGGAGGCAGAATAGACCACAGCATTCAAGGTTCTATAAGTTCCTAATATAGGCTAAAGTTTGTGTCAGACTGAGGATGATCATATGATTTTTATGAGGCAAAATCCAATCTCAATATGACCAGCCCACATCAGGGTGGATATAGTCTAAAAATATAAAATGGTTACCAAAAAAACTTAAATAATTTATAGATGATAAATTATATAAACTCCAAGACAACAAGAACTGTGCCTTATTTAAATTTTAGACCCTCTACCAGACAGTACAATGCTTTATACTTAATACCATGGAGAAGCAGCTAGGTGACTCTCTGAGGGCACTGAACCTGGAGTTAGGAACACCCCAATCCAAATCCAGGCTCAGACACTCACTAGCTCTGTGATCCTAGGTAAGTCATTTAACTTCTGTCTGCCTAGAGGTTGTTATGAGGATTAAATGAGGTGATATTTATATAGTGTTTTTACAAATACTAAAGTGCTATATAAATGCTAGCCATTAATAAAAAAATAATTTAAAGAAGGAAACTGTTATGAAACAACTATTAATCAACAAATATTTTTAAGAAATTGCCTTATGGATCAAAAGAACCCGGCTCTATTTGAGATGGTAAAGAATTGGCAAATGAGGAGGACAACCAGTGAAAAAGCCCAGAGTCAGGAGATGGAATGTCTTCTTTGAGGAACAGCAAAGAAGTCAATGTCACTGGGTCACAGAGTACCTGGAGGAGATTATAGTAATAAAAGACCAGAAAGGTAGAAGAGGCCAGGTGATAAGGACTTTGAACACTAACCAGACGATTTTATGTTTGATCCTGGTGATAACAGGAAGTCACTGGAGTTTATTGATTGGGCCTGGGGCAGGTGACATGGTCAGGTCTGTGCTTTAAGAATACTACTTTGATCCCCGAGTGTAAGATGATGACCTTGATTGAGGAGAGCTTTGAGGCAGGGACATCAACCAGAAGGTTACTAAAGTAGTCTAGGAGAGAGGTAATGAGGTCTTGTGCTAGGGTAGAGGTAATGTCATAGGAAATAAAGGGGGCATATAACAGAGACGTTATGAAGGTCTGATTGACAGGACTTGGTAGAGGATTGGATGGGAAGGAGGGGTGAGAGACTGAGGATTCAAGTATGACAACTGGATTGTGAGCTTGGACGGCTGGGAGGATGACAGTAATAGTGAAGAAAAGGAAAGGGTCCATGGGAGAAAGGTAATCAGTTCAGTTTTGGATGTGTTGAATTTAAGGTGCCTATGGAACATCCAGTTCTAGATGTCAGGCAGTGGAAAATACAAGCCTGTAAAGTCAGGAGAGAAATTAGGACGTGCATTTCTAATCTAATAGGTTATTGAGGTAGAGAAGTCATAGTTCTGACTCCATATGTAGTATCTTGCCTGTGGAATCTGTACTCTAGCAAAGTTTTCTATAAAGTAAATTTCTATAAATCAAATACAATTTTTCAACTGATTTTTATCATAAGATTCCCAGAGGGAGGAAAAAAGTGTAATAGGATTTCCGGGCTTTGCTCCTCTATTCTAATGTCTGAATCCCTGACCTCTACTATCAGTTTTTCATAGTGTTATAGCTTTAGATCTGGAAGAATCCTTAGAAGTCATTGAATCCAATCTCCTCCTGTTAAGAAACTGAGACTTATGATGCTTCCTATTGACTGTTCATTTGGGCCTCTGCCAATTGCCTGCCCCAGGACCTGCTTGAAATGACATTGTTAATCTTATACTCTACTCTGACTTCAGCTTATCTAACAACTATTTCCATTTGGACTATGATTTACTTTCTAGATTTGTGTCCTCTTAGTTGAAATCACAATTCCTTACACATATCTTTGTATTTAGATTTAGTATCTCTACTCAACCTTTCAGATTTGCCTAGAATCACAGTCCTGGACTTTCTTAGCCACAACCATCCTGTTACCCTTTCCCCAGAACCCTAGTTATGATATGGTGAGACTGAGATACATGGAAAGGTTAGAAAATAGGTTTCTGGGGAAGAGAAAGGAAATATACCAGCAGAAGGAGAAAAAAAATATTAATAATAATAATAATAATGTGATTTTATAGCACATTAAGGATTGCAAAGCTCTCTCTCCATATAGAGATAGATATAGACATAGATATACATATATATATGTGTGTGTGTGTGTGTGTGTGTGTGTGTGTGTGTGTGTGTGGTGTGTGTGTATAGTTATTTCATCTGGTTCTCACAAAAACCCTGTGAAGTAGGTGCTGTTATCAACCCCAAAATAATTGATGTGGAAACATGAGTTTGAGAGAAGACAAGTGACTTGCCCAGGGTCTCACAGCTAGTAACTACCTGTTATTGGTCTTTCATCCTCAAAGAGGACCATGACATCAGAAAGGTGATGCCATGACTTGCAAGTGAATTAGATGTAAGTGAGGATGGGCTGTGCTAGCCTCACTCTCTCCTCTAGAGACATCTGGGTCCAGTGGCCAGATATAGATCAGGACAACTAGAGATGGCCCTGGAGGTATTGAAAGAACTCGGCCTTTTTACGATCAGGTCTTCCCCACGTCTCAGTTTGACTGACAGTGCCCGTTCAGTGATTAAGGCTAGATAAGAAACGAGGCCAAAAAATAGCCTCTTTTACCTTAGCAGTAAGTGCCTGAGGCAGGATTTGAAGATAGGTTAGAATTGTTCTTTTTGGTCCCAAAGGAACAACTAGAAATAAGAAGAAAAACAGGTTATATTTTTACTACACAGTAAGTCTTCCTAACAGAGCTTTTCAAAGGTGGAATAGGATACCTCAGGATGGAGGAGGTGATCCTTCAGTAGAAGTCTCTCAGCAAAGACTAAATGACCACATGTTGTGGTTGTGGTTATGGTGGTGGTGGTGGTGCTGGTGATTTTCCTAGAGGAGATTTTTGTGAAGGTAAAGGTGAGATTAGATGGTCTCTGAAATGCTGTGACTGGATATAACAGCATAAAAATAAATATTACCCACTTCATAATTTTATTTCAAGCTATACCTGCAAACAATTGTTTATGTTCCTGCCCAGCATTCCCTCAATGTTCCAGCTATATTATTAAATCACAGTAAGAAACCTCTGAAAGCTGTTTGAACTCTTCCAGGCTCAGTGTGCCGAAAGCATACTGAAATTCCACTTAATACCCTAGTGATCCATAAGGGTGTATTACTTTTGAATTCGGCAACTAGGTAACATATTGAATGGAGCACGGGATGTGCTCCAGGAAGACCTGAGCTGAAATCCTGCCTCAGATATTTACTAGCTGTGTGACTATGGGTAAATCACTTAATCTCTCCTAGTCTGTTTCTTCATCTGTAAAATGGGGATGATAATATAATTATAGGACTCATCTCAGAGGATTGTTGTGACAATTGAATGCTATAGTATGTGTAAAGTGTTATGCAAATGCTAAAGCACTATATAAGTGCTAGATGATCATAAATATGGCAACGTATTCCTGGAGAAAGTAGCTCATGACCTAAAGAATTTGACTGCATATGTATTCAATATATTATGAATGAAATGAATACGTATTTAAGTGGTTACTATATGTCAAGTACTATGTTAAGTGCTGGAGATACAAATACAGAAATGAGACAGAAACTGCCCTCAAAGAGTTTGTATTCTAATAAAAGGAGACAAAATACAAAAAGGAATGGTAAGCAAGGAGAGATATTTGGTTTAAGAAGTCATAGAGATGGTGAGTAGAGCTATACAGGATTTGATTCACACAATAAGTAGCAATAGCATTATCCTCTCTAAAGCAAGAGGTTAGAAAGTGTAACTAGGTGGGAGGTGGAGGATGGGGGGTGGGGTGGAATTATACCAACAGCAAAAAAGATAGGGATGGAAGGTAATGCATGTCCAAGGTCAGCTACATATAGTGAGCTACCTAAATTTTCACTCACCAAACAGTAAAACATGGATCCAGAGGGACCTGAACTTTCAAGGCTAACTGCATTAATTTCTCCAGTCAGTCAACCAGCATTTATCCAGGATATGTTTTTTAGTGTTCTGGTGGCTCTGAGAGTGGCCAGGTTAGATACCCAGGTTAGAATGTTATACATAAGATTTAAAATGTACAGTGGAGTGATGAAAAGAACACAGGACATCTGGGTTCAAATCCTGGCTTGACTATGGTCAAGTCACTTAAAATCTCTGAGCATTATTTTATTAGCATCACTGTGGTGTGCTAGAAGGGCTGGTACATGGAGTAAGGTGTTTTAGAATCCCAGGACTATCACTCATTATCTGTGTGACATGGGACACGTCCCTTAACTTGTCTGAGACTCAGTTTCCTCATCATTAAAATGAAAGACTTGACCAAAGCTCTCCTTTTACAGGAAAGAAAATCTTATCCAAGGTCACATGCATATATATAGTAAGTGGGAGAGGTAGGAGTCAAACCTAGGTCTTCTGACTCCACTTTTCCCACCATTCTAGACTAGAGATGTGAAAGGGTAAAGGGAGGTGAGAAGAGAAGTTTATATGTGCATGTGTGAACATGTGTATGTGTACATACACTAGAATAAGGAAGGGAAAGAAAACAAAAGCTTCAGTAGAAAAACTGTCAGCAGTGGTATATTAAAGTCAATTCTAAGCCACCAGGCAAGTTCAATCTGCAGCAGACATCTGTACACAAACAAACTCTGTGGAAAGCAGTCACAGCTCTTGAACTTACTAAGAAAAGTAAACAATGAACCCACAAGGTTTTTAAAAAAAATTGTAAAAATGAAAGTGCTGTTCTTTCCCAACTAGAAACATTCATTCTTTGAAGCTACCGGTTTTCAATAATTGAAAATTTGGGAGCTCAAAGCCAATCTGAACTGGAATTTGAACTATGCAAGCTATTGGGACCATTCTTTACCTCAACTTACTTTTGCTTTTCCAAATATTGTCTATAAATGGCATCTAGACTTGTGCCTCATATATCTATACATATACATACACATAGATATGTACACATACACATATATACATTTATATGTATGTGTGTATTCTCTTTTAAAGCTCTTGTATCAACCCCACTAATGTGTCATGTTATGCTTAACATTCTCTCCACCAATCCAAAGTCCAGCCAACAGAATATGCAAAATATCCGAGACTTGCTCTGGCTTAAAACCCACATTACACATAGCCAATGCTCAAAAGATATTTCTTGACTGGAAAGGTAACATGATGTAATAGAAAGAATATTGGCTTTAAAGGCAGGACAAAATGAATCAAATCTTTTCTCTGTCAGAGACCTACCCTTTTTTTGACCGTGGGCAAGTCATTAGCATGTGTTTCTTCATTTGTAAAAATAGGCCTAATAAAATCTGTAGTGCCTACCTCACTGAGTGAAGCTCCAATAAGATCACATATTATAGTACTATTAGAATAGCGGCTGTTATTACTGAATAAAAAAAAACAGATGAATAGACACTTCCTTTTATCATTAAAAATGATTCTGATTGCATCATGATCTGAAAAGGATGCTTCGACTACTTCTGCTTTTCTGCACTGGATTGTGAGGTTTATATGCCCTAGTACATGGTCAATTTTTGAGTATGTGCCATGTACTTTTGAGAAGAAAATATATTCCTTTTTATCCCCATTCAGTTTTCTCCAGAGGTCTATCATATGTGCCTTTTCTAAAATTCTGTTTACCTCCTTAACTTTTTTTCTTATTTATTTTGAGGTTAGATTTATCAAGTTCAGAAAGGGGGAGGTTGAGGTCTCCCAATATTATAGTTCTGCTGTCTGTTTCTTCCTGTAACTCCCTTAACCTCTCCTCTAAGAATTTGTATGCCTTACCACTTGGTGCATATATGTTAAGCAATGATATTGCTTCATTGTTTATGGTGCCTTTTAGGAGGATGTAGTGTCCTTCCTCATCTCTTTTAATTAAATCTATCTTTTTTGTTTTGTCTGAGATTAGGATTGCTATACCTGCTTTTTTTACTTTAGCTGAGGCACAATATATTTTACTCCAGCCTTTTACCTTTACCCTATGTGTATCCCCCCGTTTCAAATGTGTTTCTTGTAAACAGCATATTGTAGGATTATGGTTTTTAATCCATTCTGCTATCTGCTTCTGTTTTATGAGAATGTTCATCCCCTGCATGTTCAGAGTTATGATTTCTATCTGTGTCTTTTTCTCCATCCTATTTCCCCCTGTTTATGCTTTTATTTCTCCCTTTCCCCTTCTCCTCAACAAAGTTTTGCCTTTGACCGCCGCCTTCCTCAGTTTACCCTCCCTCTTTATTCCCCTCCCTTATCTTACCGTTTCCCACTTGCTACTTCTCCTCTCCCTTCTGACCACCCCCCTCTCTTTTTCCCCCCTTCCCCTCCCACTTCCCGTAGGACAAGTTAGATTTCTAAACTTATCAGGGTACATCTTGAACTAGATCTGATGACAGTAAAACACAAATACTGCTCTTCTCCCTCCCTTCTTTCCCTCTACTATAATATGTTTTTGTGCCACTTCTTTTGGTGTAATTTACCCTTTTCTACTACCTCCTTACTGCTCCTCTCATAGCCCTCCCTTTATATCTCTTACTTATATTTTATATCTTTACATCAGTTAATTTATACAGGCATTCACAACCTATGTATATCCCTTTCAATTGTCAAAATAGCTGTACCATTCTCAAGACTGACTTATATATGTATATATATATATATATATATACACATGCATACATGCGCGTATATATATATACACACATATACACATATATATATACATATATATATATATATACATATAAAGCATACATAAGATGATATAATCCCACATTAAGATGTAAACAACCTGCCTTATTGGTTAATAAGGTTTGTGGGGTTTTTCCCCCTGGTTACCTTTTTATTTCTCTCTTGAGTTTTGTATTTGGAGATCAAATTTTCCATTGAGTTCTGGCCTTTTCATCAGGAAGGTCTGGAATTCCCTTATTTCATTGAATGTCCATCGCCTTGCCTGGAAAATTATGCTTAGTTTTGCTGGGTAGTTGATCCTTGGTTGTAGTCCCAGCTCCTTTGCCCTTCAGAATATCATATTCCAATTTCTCCTGTCTTTTAATGTGGAAGCTGAGAGATCCTGCGTGATCCTGACTGTAGTTTCACGATATTTGAATTGCTTCTTTTTGGCTGCTTGCAGTATTTTCTCCTTGAGTTTATAGTTCTGAAATTTGGCTATAATATTTCTTGGTGTTTTCAGTTTGGGATCTCTTTCAGGGGGTGATCGGTGAATCCTTTCAATGACTATTTTGCCCTCTGGTTCTAGGACCTCTGGGCAGTTGTCTTTGATAATTTCTTCGAAGATACTGTCAAGGCTCCTTTTTTCATCGTGGATTTCCAGTAGACCAATAACTCTTAAATTGTCTCTCCTGGATCTGTTTTCCAGGTCAGTTGTTTTGCCAATCAGATATTTCACATTATTTTCTATTTTTTCATTCTTTACATTTTGTTTTACTACTTCCTGGTGCCTCATAGATTCATTAGCTTCCACTTGCTCAACTCTAATTTTTAATGAGTTAGTGTTTTCATTTTGTTTTTGAGTCTCCTTTTCCATTTGGTTGATTTTACCTCACAGGGTGTCATTTTCTCTCTTTAGATTCTGTATCTCCATAGCCATTTCACCAATCTTATTCTTTCGGGACTTGATTTTGTCTTCTTTTAGCTCCCTAATTTGGTTTTTAAAATCCTCCTTTAGCTCTTCCAGCCATGCTTTTTGGGCTGGAGACCAGTTCATATTACTTTTTGAGGTATCAGACACGTCTATAGTGTCATTGCCGCCCTCTTCCGTATTGATATTTTGATCCTGCCTGTCTCCATAAAAAGAATCTATTGTCCTCGGTTTTTTTGTGTTCTTGTTGGTTTGCCTTTTGCTGGCTTTATCCCGAATTTCTAGCTTTGGGCTCTCTGTCCCAGCTTTCTTATTCTGGGGGTTGTGAGTCTAGAATTATAACCTTCAGTTTCCTGAGGTGTGGGGGAGGGGTCTGGCTCCCTGGCGTCTCACTCCCTATGGGTGCTCTCCAGCACTTGCTTTTCAGCAATGGTCTCAGCTGTTTGTTGTTTGAGCTGATGACTGGTGCTTTCCCTGGGGGAGCAAGATTACGTCTGGGCTCCCGGTGTTGACCCCTGCTGACTCTGCCCCTCTGGGACTAATGAGCTTCTAGTATTTGTCCTGTGAGGCCCCACTACTCTCTCCTCTGTTTCAGTTCTCTCTTTTTTTTTTCCTGAGGAATTCTCTGGATGAGGGGGGGAGGGATTAGAGCCTTTTACCTGGCCATTGAGTCTTCCGGAAGTTCAAGAAGCCGAGTTCCTGGGTTTTGCAAGTGTCAGGAGTGGGTGTTTTCACAGCCGGTGGCGTTGCGCTGCCTCTCGTCGCTCCCACAGACTGCCGTCCTGTGTTGGGAGTCCTGGGGATCTCTGCCGGTTTTGGGCGCCCAGCTTTCTCCCAGCCTGTCTCCCAAGTGGATTTCCCCGCCGCCGCTTCCGCTTTGGTCTGGAGCAGCTCCGCAGCCGAGCACTCTCCGAGCCTACAGGATCGTGTCTTCAGCCTTTCAGACTCTCCCGGCTCGGAAATTGGCCCCACGCAGACTGCTCGCAGTTTCTGACTCTCTCAAATCTGTTCAAATTCACTTTTTTACGGGAATCTGACAGACCTTGTGAGAGAGCTCCGGTAAGACTCTGCCTTCATGCGGCCATCTTGGCTCCGCCCCCTACCACTTCCTCTCATCATAGCAACAAGATATACACTTCTTAAGACTTTGGAACTATTCTCTTGAACTGTTTGTTAAGTCCCTTGACTACCAAAATCCTGCATTTTAATTTAAACAATGATCTCAAGAGATGTTAAGTAGGTAATTTTCTTTAAAGGAAATAAGTGGCATAAACAGCCCAATGAAAGGGCCAAAACTAAGGCCTGTCATTTTCCATATGCTTATATTTTTAGAACAGGATTTAGTGAAACAGAAGGAAAAGGATCTAGATAAATGCATGAGACACCATTTGTGATAAATAAAAAGCTTTTTTTTTTTTTTTACCTATTTAACAAACATGAAGACTCCAATAGACTTTGGCAGGAACTTCACAAGACAAAGCCAAGACCAAGAGACGTGTTATTTATGTTATGATCCAATCCTTTTTCCTGAATGTCTTTACATATAAAAGGCAAAACGTTAACAATGGAATATTATCCAATTTAAATGTAATCGCTTGCACATGTGGGGAAGCTACAGCTGAAATGTATCCCAATAATTATTTATGGGGTCTCGATAGCTTTATATCAAAAAGAGGAAAGTAGTAGCTGAAACTACTGAGATTTTTTTAAATCTGTGATCCATGATGAATGCAAATGAGAAGATGATATGGTGGAGCTATTTGGTTCTCTTGAATACCATTTTGAACCATTTTCAGAATTGTATTTTTCTTTTTTTTCTTTTTTCTTTCATAGTCATCCTCATCCTCATCCTCATCCTCCTCATTGTTGTTGTTCTTGTTGCTCAGGTGCCACAAACCTAAGTCTGGGGAGATGTTCACACTTGAAGCATTAAGAAGTCATTGCATTCCCAAAGGTTTATCATAGAATCATAGAGAATTATAGTACATGAGTGCTGGAAGAGACCTTTATAGCCTCCTTTTTCCTATTTGCTTTTCCAGAAAGCCAGGTTTAATCTTGGCTTACAGCCCATAATAACCTTCCAAACAGCTATCAAGAACAAAACAGGTTTTCAAAGTCTGCATAATAGGATAAATAAAAGGTTCTATTATTTATTTTTAATATGTAAATAACAGCTGCAGAAGTTTTGTGATGGTGGCTTTAAAAGAAAAATAAAAAAGACAAAAAAGTCATTATTTGTAGCTAATTTGTGAATAAATAGGTAAATTATATCATTGTATCTGATTCTTTTCAGTGTAAACTAGCACACATATCTTGTAATTTTCTTAAACACTACCTCATATTTGAGTATGAGTATAAACTCTAAAGAAAAACTATGTTTTTGTCTGCATCTCTGCAGAGGAGCCAAATTGAATTGGAACCGTAAGTTCTAGCCCAAGTCAGCCAGCCGCTGCTGCCTGCACAGGTGCCAAACAGCACAAATTGGAACTTGCACCCAGCCACATTGATCACAGACCAGAACATGCTCAAGCACAGGTTCAACCAATTTGGCATAGTCACCAGCTACTAGGAAACCAACAGTAACAAATAGACCAATCTGGCATAGACAAGACCCCGCAGAATGGTTCTCTTTCAGCAAAATCATCAGGCGTCTCGGGAAGGGAAAGGCACAGAGTCAAAAGCTTTGACATATCTTTCAAATAAGTTCCCAGGACTGCTAACAAGAAGAAGTATTATCCTCAGCTCATGCAGGACCTGACCTCACACACTAGTATTTCTAGACATATTCATTCATTCTTGAACAAGAGGTTATAGAGAGGTGTAATGAAGGAGTTGGGATAGGTCAAGACTCAGGGCCTAGCACAGCGATGTATACATGCTTACCAAAGGCTTGAGATGTCACTGGCATCATGGAAATGGTAGTTGAGAGGAGTGAGCATTCTCTCCAGTCCCTGAGTGCAACCTATCCAGCGTGACTCTAAGCGAACTTACTTAACCTCTTCTCTTTGGCCTCAGTTTCTTCAGGTGTTAATGGGGATAATCACAGCACCTACCTATCAGGCTTATTGTGAGGGTCAAGGAGATATCATTTGTAGAGTAGTTAGCACAGTGCCTGGCATATAGTAGGTGTTATATAAGTGCCACTGTTGTTGTTATATTCCAATCTTTGGGCTGGAGGGCAATCTTTGGTTGTGCCCAGCTCAAATGTCAAGACAGTACCATTATCTTTCAGGGCTGGGATGAAATGCTTGCCCTTGTCCACTACAAATCCCAAAATACAGTCAGGTTTCAAAGCACTGTATTAGTTGAATTGAAATTGCCTAGAAGTCAGTTTCTAGTCCCAGGTGTGTGGACTTTGGGAAATCACTGAAAGTCCCTAAGCCTCAGTTATTCATCTTAAAATAGAGGTAATCGTAGCTGCCCAGGTTTCTTCATAAGACTGGTTTAGAAGAGCAAATGAGTTCATGGATTTTGAAGTACTATGCAAAGAGTACAACACAAGTGTGAGATTTTCTTCTTCTTCCCCAGGTCAATATGGGAAACCCTAGCATTCTGAACATGCAGAGAACTGATATTTATATCGAATGCCTATTTATGCTGAATGGTAGGGGGATGACACGTTCGGATTATCTATACTCTGGTTAACTGAGTTAGGTTGCAAGGGATATATAAGATTTATAAGAACAATTCAAGGGAATGAGGATATTTAGCCTGGACAAAAGAAAAATGAGAGGGATATTGCTTTGACATTCAACAATACAAAAATATTGTCCTTGGACATAGAGGGCAGAACTAAGAGCAATTAGTATAAATTACAGAGAAGCAGATTTCATAGGGTCTTAGGTCCACAGATTAGATATCATCTTGTTTAATTATCTCATTTCATAAATGAAAATACCGAGGGCTCAAAGTGGTTAAGAGTATTATTGAAGGTCAGACAGGTAGTAAGTAGCAGAGTCAGGGTTTGGACCCAAAATTTCTGACTCCAAATCCATAACTCTTACCAGTTCAGTATAAGGCAGAACTTTCTAATATACCGATCTAAAAAGGAAATGCATTGGTTTGGGAGATTCTTCTCCTTGTAAGGAATATTTTTAGAGGCTGGATGACTACTTGTTGGAAATGTTACAGAAAGAATTCATACTATAGTAGCTGGCCTAGATGACATTAAGACATGGGTTCTGTTCTCAAGAACTTTACAATCTTCTTAAGGAAATGAGAAAAATACACAAGAAATAACCAAAACATTCTGAGATAGCATATAATTATCTAATAAAATATTGGACAGAGCACAATTAACATAACAGACAGCTTCAATGTCCATTTTCAGTAATAAATTAAATTTCATCAGCACTTGTCATTGGTATAAAGAATATAGTAAGTTGTTTGTAAATAGCTATTCTACATATAAAGAAAATGTTACCAAATGTCTTGAAAGGTTTGTTATGAAAAAGAGTCACCAGAGCTTAGAAAAATAAACCGGTTCTTTACAAGAAACTCTATACCCTTTAGTCAAAATTTAATCAACTCTTTCTAGTCATTTATTTTACAATGCTAGCTTAAAATCAGCGCTGTTTGTGAGTAGGCACCATCTGCCCTGAAGGTGTCTGAATTCTTGAGGCCACCAAGTACAGTATTTCTCTCCTCCGAGTTTCCAAAGCTCTGGATCCTTTTTTTGACCCTTCCCCTCAATCTACATTTATGAGATCAGTCTCTTCCCCTAGTGTTAGTCCATGTTACCTACTGTTTCTGCACAGATGTCTTTGTTTATTCCTAAAGGTTATTAATGGAAATAACTAAATAGAACCAGTAAAGTGAACATAGAAGGGCAGGAAGAGACTAGAAGATTGCAAAATAGTGAGAACTTTACAACATTTTCCTCTTTCCTTTTCCTCTTTCTACTCTCTCTTTTTGGCTCAAAAGTTAAGAAAGTTCCAGCAAACAAGTTCAGCACCTAGAACAGTGCCTAACACATAATAGGTACTTAATAAATGTGTATTGATTAAATGAATGAAATCTAGTGTAGTGTTTTTTTTGTTTTGATTTGCTTTTTCGTTGTTGCAAGAGTAGTCAATCTGTGTACCCCATAAAAGGGAAAGTCTAAAATGGAGATACAATATCTTCTGGTTCTTCAAAAGCAGTATACTGTAATATCATTTATCATTTAATGATATCTAATCTCATATATTATATATAATATATGCATAATTATATTTATATAATATATAATCATGTATAATCTACATTATTAATATATCATTTAAGGATTGTACTGTACATACTATAATAAAGAGTATATAATATAATGCAATATAATGAATTCATGACTTTAAAACCTACTATATATAAACTGTGTCACTTATTTTTCCTATGAATTTATAAGAAATATTTGCAATCAAGACAAAGAACTTAACATTTGCCATTCTAAAGTCATGTTGCTTTTATGGTTACTGGCAGTTGAAAGCCTTGGAATTGTATCATGTGTGGAAAAGTTAACTGTGAAAATGTTATAATCTCTTGCCAACATGACATTAGTAAAGGAGTTAGTAGAAATACTTTTCATTCAATTACCATTCCAGATGCATGTCAATGTTAGTTGTATTAGCACAACTGAGTCTCAGGCTAAAGCCTCTGTTATAATCAAATGATTACTTTGGTTCCCTTTACAATCAAACAATGGCTCACCCACATACTATAGGAAGAATATTTTGATTAGGTGTATCCATTAATTGCTAAAATAATATCCTGAACAGTACTGGAAAGGCCATATGACACTAGATGGAGCCTGCTCTGGTATGGAGATCAGGGTTCTGGTCATGACTCTGTCACTAACTATAGTAGTTGTACCATCTTAGGCGATTTTCTTAGTACCTCAGTTTCCTCATCTGTAATGTGAGGTAGTTGGACTAGTTTACTCCTGAGATCTCTTCTAGCTCTAAATCTAAATCTGTGATCATTTGTTCTAAATATATCATCTACTCCTAGAGTCCCTTGGAGTTCTAATTATCAGTAGTTGTATGGATTATTCTTAATATCTAACTGATGGGATCAGAAATCTCACACAATCCAAAAATAATTTATGTTGGCTTAACAATGGAATTTGGTATTTTTCTTTGAATATGGGTGTGTCAACATTCTAGGAATTATCTTCAAACAAAATAGTGAAGGTGTACTAAAAAGACAACTCAGAGAGCTAGGAAATCATTCAGTCTCCAGACTGTCTATGTTCAACTCCTACATTCTGGGAAGATGAAGCTTTCCTTTAAACTAATTTGAAGATTTCACTCCAACCCCTTTCCCTGGAGAGAGTGAAGTACTAAAATATTTGGCTCTCATAGGGTTTCTATACGTGAAAAGTAAATAGAAAGAGGCACTATGTCAGCAAATTCACAGCGAAGCTGAACAATCTTAATTGTTCAAGACATGAAGGATCAAACACAATATAATATTATATACCAAGTGTGCAGGAAGGAGAGCGGCAATAGAGAACAAATGTGAAAGCGAAATTTTCTGTGGATGTCTCATTGCTGATAATCTAACTATGGCTAAACAAGGGTTTAGTGTACATTCAAATTCTTATACTTGATACCATGCATATATACATGAACTCTTTCTGCCTTAGTTTTCTCATGAGTAAAATGGAGATAATTATAGCACCTACTTCACAGGGTTATTGTGAGGACCAAATGAGAAAATATTTGCAAAGCACTTAGCACACAGTAGGTGCTTAATAAATGCTTATTTCCTTGTATACATTTATATTCAACATTACGAATGCATTAATGTGCATGCGCACATACTGCCTTCATTGGTTATCCCTTAGGGGGAAAAATCCCTACATTTATTTTCTGATACAAGAAAGAAGATATGCTATTTTAAAAGAAATTTAAAATCTTTCTACTTATTTTACTATATTGTCAGAATGCCACATCCCAGAGTATATATTTTTATTGTCAAAAATACACTTTCAGTTTCCACTTTCAGAAAGATATTGAGAATACTATTATTCATTAATTAATTTTAATGCATTCAAAAAATGCATCCCAATTACATTTCAATGAAAAGTGTGCACTGTAATTTGAATGCTAATAATACATCAATATAGGGTGCTACATACAGCAACAAAGCCTTTGTTTCTAATAATGCTAATTGACTAAAATGCATAAAACCAACTTTAAAAACATTAACATTTTGAAGATGGGCACATTAGCTAAGTTCATAAAATGAAGACAAATTCCATATACGATAATTTATAAAGCAGGCAATTGTTTAATCCTAAAAACAAAAAAAAAGTCTTTATAGCAATTTACCATCGAAATACACTTGGCAAAAATGATAATAATAACACTTTTGGAACATGAAGAAAGAAATATTTTTTAAAAATAAACAACCTTTTGGCTCTGCTTTTCAAAAGTGTCATGGTTTAGGATGTTATTAAACTGTGGCTTATGGGTAACTGTCCTACGAATGATTACTTAATTTCTTTGAATGAATATATGTTGATCTGTTCTTTGTTTCCGGAATGAAACTCACTTATCCCCATGTAGAATTTTCTTTATTTTTTTTTGCAGTTTTCTTTTTTTAAAATTTTTTAAAATTTGTTTATTTAATATATTTAGTTTTCACCATTGATTTTCACAAGAGTTTGAATTACAAAAATTCTCCCCATTTCTACCCTCTCCCTCACTCCAAGATGACGTATATTCTGGTTGCCCTTTTCCCCAGTCAGCCCTCCCTTCTGTCACCCCACTCCCCTCCCATTCCCTTTTCCCTTCCTTTCTTGTAGGGCAAGATAAATTTCTACTCCCCATTGCCTGTGTATCACATTTTCTAGTTGCATGCAAAAACTTTTTTTTTTTTGTTTTTGAACATCTGTTTTTAAAACTTTGAGTTCCAAATTCTCTCCCCTCTTCCCTTCCCACCCACCCTCCCTAAGAAGTCAAGCAATTCAACATAGGCCACATGCGTATCATTATGTATAACCCTTCCACAATACTCATGTTGTGAAAGACTCACTATATTTTGCCCCTTCCCAACCCATCCCCCTTTATTGACTTTTCTCCCTTGACCCTGTCCCCTTTCGAAAGTATTTGTTTTTGATTACCTCCACCCCCATCTGCCCTCCCCTCCATCATCCCCCCGTTTTTATCTTCTTCCCTCTTCTTTCCTGTGGGGTAAGATATCCAATTGAGTATGTATGGTATTCCCTCCTCAGGTCAAATCTGATGAGAGCAATGTTCATTCATTTCCCCCTCACCTGCCCTCTCCCCTCCTCCCACAGAACTGCTTCCTCTTGCCACCTTTATGTGAGATAATCCACCCCATTCTATCTCTACCTATCTCCCTCTCTCAATATATTCCTCTCTCATCCCTTAATTTGATTTTATTTCTTTTAGATATCTTCCCTTCATCTTCAACTCACCCTGTGTCCTCTCTCTCTCTCTCTCTCTCTCTCTCTCTCTCTCTCTTCCTCTCAGTGACTCTCTCTCTCTGTCTCTCTCTCTCTCTCTCTCTCTCTCTCTCTCTCTCTCTCTCTCTCTCTCTCTCTCTCTATATATATATATATATATATATATACTCATATATGTATATATATATACATACATACACATACATATATACCTACAAGCACATTCATTTATATATATGTGTGTGTGTGTGTGTGTATATATATATATATATATATATATGCATATTCCCTTCAGCTACCCTAATACTGAGGTCTCATGAATCATACGCATCATCTTTCCATGTAGGAATGTAAACAAAACAGTTCAACTTTAGTAAGTCCCTTGCAATTTCTTTTTCTTGATTACCTTTTCATGCTTCTCTTGATTCTTGTGTTTGAAAGTCAAATTTTCTGTTCATCTCTCATCTTTTCACTGAGAAAGCTTGAAAGGCCTCTATTTTATTGAAAATCCATATTTTGCCTTGGAGCATGATACTCAGTTATGCTGGGTAGGTGATTCTTGGTTTTAAGCCTAGCTCCATTGACCTCCGGAATATCGTATTCCATGCCCTTCGATCTCTTAATGTAGAAGCTGCCAGATCTTGGATTATTCTGATTGTGTTTCCACAATACTCAAACTTTTTCTTTCTGGCTGCTTGAGGTGTTTCCTCCTTGATCTGGGAGCTCTGGAATTTGGCAACAATATTCCTAGGAGATTTCTTTTTGGGATCTATTTGAGGAGGCGATCGGTGGATTCTTTCAATTTCTAATTTGCCCTCTGGCTCTAGAATATCAGGGCAATTCTCCTTGATAATTTCTTGAAAGATGATATCTAGGCTCTTTTTTTTGACCATGGCTTTCAGGTAGTCCAATAATTTTTAAATTATCTCTCCTGGATCTATTTTCTAGGTCAGTGGTTTTTCCAATGAGATATTTCACATTGTCTTCCATTTTTTCATTCCTTTGGTTCTTTTTTATAATATCTTGATTTCTCATAAAGTCACTAGCTTCTACTTGCTCCAATCTAATTTTTAAGGTAGTATTTTCTTCAGTGGTCTTTTGGACCTCCTTTTCCATTTGGCTAATTCTGCCTTTCAAGGCATCCTTCTCCTCATTGGCTTTGTGGAGCTCTTTTACCTTTTGAGTTAGTCTATTTTTTAAGGTGTTGTTTTCTTCAGTATATTTTTCAGTATTTTTTTGGGTCTCCTTTAGCAAGTCATTGACTTGTTTTTCATGGTTTTCTCACATCCTTCTCATTTCTCTTCCCAATTTTTCCTCTACTTCTGTAACTTGCTTTTCCAAATCCTTTTTGAGCTCTTCCATGGCCTGAGACCAGTTCATGTTTTTCTTGGGGGCTTTTGTTGTAGGCTCTTTGACTTTGTTAACTTCTTCTGGCTGTATGTTTTGGTCTTCTTTGTCACCAAAGAAAGAATCCAAAGTCTGAGACTGAATCTGGGTGCATTTTCACTGCCTGGCCATATTCCCCGCCAACTAACTTTGACCCTTGAGTTTTTCCGCAGGGTATGACTGCTTGTAGAGTTAGGAGAACTATGTTCCATGTCTGGGGGGATGCGCCAGCTCTGCCACACCAGCACTCCTCCTTCCCCAAGAACTCGCAACCCGGACAGGACATAGATCTTCAGCACGCTCTTCACTCCTGCTCTGATCCGCCACTTAATTCCTCCCACCAGGTGGACCTGGGGCCAGAAGCAACTGCAGCTGCACCTCTGCTGCCCCCGGGGTGGTAGCCAAACTGCGAACTCCTTCCACTCCCGTAGCTTTTCCCACTAACCTTCTCTGTTATCTTTGGTGTTTGTGGGTTGAGAAGTCTGGTAACTGCTGCAGCTCACTGTTTCAGGGTGCTAGGGCACACTCCACCTGCTCCTGGTCTGGTTGGTCCATGCCGCTCATGCTGGACTCTGCTCTGCTCCGCTCTGCTCTGCTCCCAGCTCCCTGCAGGATAGACCTCACCCAGAGACAATCCAGTCTGTCCTGGGCTGGAGCCCTGCTTCTGTCTGCTGTTTTGTGGGTTCTGCAGTTCTAGAATTGGTTCAGAGCCATTTTTTATAGGTTTTTGGAGGGATTCGGTGGGGAGCTCATGCTAGTCCCTGCTTTCCAGCCGCCATCTTGGCTCCACCCCCCGCCCCCATTGCAGTTTTCTAAACAAGGGAGTTAGATCTATGCTTAAAGAAACTCACTTTGAAGCTGTGTGGAAGATGGTCTAGACTCTAGACGAGACTCTAGAGTAAAGGGTGAATGGAGGCAGGGAGACCGACTAGGAGGTGGTTGCAGTTGCTTAGGTTCTAGGTCAAGATCATTTACTTGGAACTGGAAGGAACTTTAGAAGTTATCTAGTTCAAATCACTTATTTCTCAGATGAAGAACCGAATCCTAGAGAAGGTAAATGGCTTGCCCGAGGCCTCACAAGGAAGTGTCTGACAGAGCTGGGATATGAACTAGCTCTGTTCCCTGGCTCCACACCAGCATTCTTTTCAGTGAACCACACTGCCTCTGATGTGTTGGGTTGAATTTTAGAGAAGTTGTGGACAGTAGGTAGCAAGGGCAAGGTTTTGGCAACTGATTGAATATAAGGGTTGAGGGGGAAAAGGAATGGGAGTCTCTACTGCCCCAACATCTAGGTTCAACCCAGGAGCTCAGAACAAGGGCTGGCCCAGAATCACGCACCACCACTGCTGTAAGGAGAAGCTCCCCATGTAGAATTTTCTATATAACTATGTAAGTAGTTTTATTTACTCTCAGCTAGTTTCCTCAGGCCTATAATCAGGGGAACCAGCTTGAATCAGCTTGAAAGAGTTTGTTAAATTTTCAGTGTGAGCATTTACCCCTTAGAAATAAGCAAATTCTAAAAATCAGGTCATGATTTGTTGTTTTGTTTATGGATAAACTTAAGAAAGTGATGAAAAAAATGTTAATACAATTTAAATTTAAAACTGTATCATGTATATATTTTTCCTTAGGAGACTTATTATTAAATACTTGCTAGCCTACTACTAGTGTCCGTAATCATTACCTATCGAAAAAAAATGAGGCAAAGACCTCATGTAATGGAAAAAGCCAGAGAACGTAGGTTTAAATACCAACTTTGCTGCTTAGGATGTGTTACTTTGGACAAGTCACTTCACAAGTCACTTCTATAATGTCTCATTTTTCCTAATTTGTGAAATGATTGGGTGGGATATCTTCCAGGTCTAAATAAAAAATCTGATTATGACATACACAAGTTGTCCATTTTGTGGTTCTTCATGTCCTTAGTAACTAAAGCTAGTTTTAGCCAGATACCTTAACAAGAAAATGTAGAACCTTCCTTGAGTATGCTTCATCAAAACAATCACTTGGGGACATTATACTATTATAATGGTGACAACTAGGCAGTGACCCAGGGATGTTGCTCATGAGAGAAGTAGTAGTAACAATCGGTTCTAAGATACTCAAGGGTCAAATACATGCCTAACCCATCCATAAATACCGCCCCCCATTAAAGAAGGCAATCAGATATGACAGCCCCTCTACTTTGAACTTTATAAGATCCCTTCATGACATTCTTCCCACTTCTATATCTCCATAATTATTCATTTGAGATGAAATAATAGAATGAAAGCTCACTCAGGACAAGGATTGTTTCATTTTGTCTTTGTACCACCACCACCTATCATAGCCCCTGGAATATAGTAATCACTTAAGAAATCTTCACAAATTGACTGATTAATTTTACCCTTATTTTAACAGTGGAATACATGTTGAGGAGGAGATGAAAATGTGATTCATCATGGCCCCACATTTCTTTTTTTCAGTAGGGAAGGAATGATCAACAGGAAAGTCTAGCTCTATGACCAATCCCCCATCCTGGGCAAAGGGACAAAGGCAAGAGTATTGGGACATATTGCTTCTCACACAAGAAATAACACCCTGAAGGGGCATTAACAAATCACCAGCTCCAGAGAAGCAAGTGCAGTTCTGGCCACACAGGCATATGTTGGAGATATTACGGGCTTGGTTCCAGAAAAGTGCAATAAAGCAAATATCACAATAAAGTGAGTCACATGAATTTTTGGGTTTTCCAGTGTATATAAAAGCTATATTTACACGATAGTCTATTAAGTGTTTAATAATATTATTTCTAAAACAAAGCAAAACAAAAAACACCATACATACATAATTTAAAATATTTTATTGCTAAAAAATTTTAACCATCATCTGAGCCTTCAGCAAATCATAATCTTTTGCTGGTGGAGTGCTTTGCCTTGATGTTGATGGCTGCTGACTGAACAGGGTGGTGGCCTAGCTTTTAGCCTATGTCAGCTTTTGACATGCCTTCCCCACTAAGCTTAATCATTTCTAGCTTTTGATTTAAAGTGAGAGATGTGCAACTCTTCCTTTCATTTGAACATTTAGAGACCATTGTAGGCTTATTTCAATATTTTTATGTCTCAGGGAATAGAGAGGCTGGAGGAGAGGGAGAGGGATGGGGGAGGGCCAGTGGAGCAGTCGGAACACACACAACATTTATCAATTAAGTTTTACCATCATATATACACAAGGTTTGTAGCTTTTCAAAACAAGTATATTAGTACTATCAAAGATCAAAGATCACTATAACAGATATGATAATTGTGAAAAAGTTTGAAATATTGTAAGAATTAGCAAAATGTGACACAAGGACATGATGTGGAAAAATGGTGCCAATAGACTTGCTGGATGCAGGGTTGCCACAAACCTTCAATTTGTAAAAAAAAAAAAAAAATTCAATATCTGCAAAGCACAATAAAGTGAAGCGCAATAAAACAAGGTAAGCCTATACTCCTTCATTCCTGGGCAGGGGTAAAGAGGAATGGCAAGCAGCCAAAGAGTCTTAGTTTTACAAAGTTTTGTTGCTGTTCAACTTGGAGTGGTAACAAGAAAAGGCTGATAGCCCCTGTGATCATAAGAGCA
Source organism: Trichosurus vulpecula (assembly GCF_011100635.1). Classification (NCBI taxonomy): domain Eukaryota; kingdom Metazoa; phylum Chordata; class Mammalia; order Diprotodontia; family Phalangeridae; genus Trichosurus; species Trichosurus vulpecula. Next base: position 380,767,508 of record NC_050576.1, read on the forward strand.
GTGGTCAGTTCTGGCCAAAGGAAATTAAGTTAAAGATATAATAGGGAACTGATTTATAACACAACTACATTTATATATGACTTTTCAGGTGTGCAAGGCATTATTTATATACATACATATATATACACTTGTATGTGTGTGTATATGTATATGTAGTCTTGTTTGAAGAAATCATGTGGTACTTTATAAAAAGGGAATTTCTATGAGGATTTTACTTAATTTGAATGTAGTAGACTTATCCCAGATTTTAGAGCTGACAGGAATCTTAGAGGCAGTGGGGTGATGCAATAGATAGAACCATGGACCTGGATTCAGGAAAAGATTTCAAATTCAGAATGGTAAGCTCCTTGAGGACAGGTACTGTCCTTTGCCTCTTTTTGTATCCTCAGAACTTAGCACAGTGTCTGGTACATAGCAGGCACTTGATAAATGTTTATTGATTGATTGTTTTATTGATTAATTAATTACTAGCCGTGTGACCCTAGGCAAGTCACTTAATCTTTGTCTGCTTCTGTTTCCTCTTCTGTAAAATGGAGATAATGGTAGCGCTTATTCCCCAATGTTTTTGTAAGGATAAAATAAGACTTATTTGTAATGTGCTTTGCAAACCTTAAAGTGCTATTTAAAGACTAGTGAATGAAAATGCTAGCTAATCTATGCTACCTCCCCTAACATTCTAAAGACCCAGGTTATTCAGTGGCAATGCCATGGCTAGAAACCATGTGTCTAAATCTTAGGTTTTTGCCCTTACCACTGTACATACTGTCTCTTTATCTAAGAAAGCAGTGTTATTTTGAGCTTAAGACTAGAATAATAGAAATAGTAATGACTGGCAGAATAATCAGTTCATCGATCTAAACTCTGCCTCTCATATAATAAGAATATTTCTTAATTGTGAGAAACTGGATTTCCATGAAAAGAGCCCCAATGCTAACATTTCTCCATAATTACTGCATGGAAAAATTCAGCTTCCGCCTCCTTGCAGACAATAGAAACTTTTTACCCTTCTCACAATGAGCTTGCAAAAGAGGACTCACTGGAGTTACAGTCAGAGCAAAATCCATTAGAGCAAAGATATCAGTAAATGTGAGTGTTGACAGAAATCACAGGTTGATTGGAATACCAGCTTAAAGAAAGCACACTTCCCATGAATGCTTACAGTGTTTTCTACAGTTGATTCCATCGGGTGAAGCTTGTGGGGAGAGAGGAGGAAGAGAAGAAATGAAGAAATAGAAGAGTACTGCTTCAGAGATAAAAGTTTGAAAAACATCCAATAAGTAAATGAAAATCCAGGAGATTGTAGCCTTTTTAGCCAAATTTCATCCAGTGACTTGTAGCCTGAAATACTAGGCTTGAAATCTTTCAGGAACTGGGCCCTCCATCATGTTTCCAATAGTTTCTATTGGCAAGAGAGTCTGAAACTTAAATAGACCCCTTTGTTATTTTGGTGCTTCTATGAAAAATGAAAAGACAGTGAAACTAAGCTTTAAAAAATCCTGAGTAATTCTGCCTATTCAAAGCTGTTCCTTTGGAAGGCTGAGATAACACAAGGCATTATGTTGGGAGCCTTTGACTGTGCTGAGTGCCCAAATAAATCTCAAGGGATCCTAAAAGGAAGCATACTTACTGATTTAATGATCTCAGGAAAGTGCCAATAGGATATCAGCTGCCTCACTAAAAGCCAAATGACTTGGATATGATTACTAACCCAGACTCTAACTAGGAAAGTAATAGAGAAATAGCCAGAGTGAAACAGGTCAAAACCCAGACTGGACCAGGCTACATAAGGACATCTGGGAAATTCTCACTTGAAATAAGGTTAATTATAGCATCGAACATAGCATTAGTTCCTTTTAATGAGCACTGCGTTCATGTATTTAGTGACACTTCAGACCTTCTACTACCAAAAAACACAACATAGTAAGAGGATGCCTTTGGTACTGACTGAAGTATCTATGTCAAACTCTCTTCCCTTCCTGTTCAATTAAGATTTAAAATAAATTCTTTACAAATGTAGAAATTTGCTTCAGGTTAGCCTTATAAATGGATACCATTTATATCTTCTATCTAGCTCTTTTCTTTGTCGTGTAGAATGAAATATGAATCATGGATATTCATCGTATTACACTCTGGAAGGTAAAAAGCTAGGGCTAGATTGACGAAATAATTATGTAAATAATAGCAGGCTTCAAAGGAAGAGTAATGGTTTAAAATACTGCATAACATTAAAAAGTTAATATATTTAATGCTAACCTTTGCAGCCTCCAGTAATATTTCAAACATAAGAAAATTGTTGTAGAAAGCTTAGTAATATCAAAGCAAAGGGATGAATGTCTTCTTAATAAATGAACCACCTTGTTTTTCTGGGAAACTGACAGAACACCATTTTACTCTGATGGTAAAAGCCAATGATGAACTTTGATAAATATCAGATTGTAAGATTCTCTGATGTACTGGACTTCACCCTGAAAAGAGGTCCTTAGATTTTGCTTTCTTAAAAAGTATACCAATTGTATATTTCAATAGCGAATACACCTAAATCCTGATGAATTTCTATTATACCAGGGCATGATACCCTGAAGTAAAGTGGAAATGCATTCAAACTAGGGCAATATAAGTGATATACCTCTAAGACAATAATTAATTTGATAAAATTCTCTATCTTTGAATATTTTATACATATTTTGGTTCTCATAAAGACATAACATTTTCTCTGAGAAGAAATTATTAGGAATTTAATGGAACATAGGTAGAGTCAGAAATGAGAGGTTTTGACTGCTCAAGGGGGGGATTCATTTATGATTTAATGGATAAGTGATGGTTTGAAGCTGTACAAAAATGAGCCCAGGAATGTTGATTCAGGGAAAATAATGATCCTTTAGAAGACTGGGGGAAGGGCATCAAGGAGGGAGAGGGAAGAAGGAACATATTGAAAGCTGAGATAAAGTTTGACATTTAACAATAGTCTATGTCCATATCATGTTCTTTATGGGAAGGACTGAGATCTAATTACTAAAAATAAAACTTGGTGATGAAGGATTTATGTATTTTGTCTTTTGGCAAAATACAAAACACAACAAAGCTTGAGAATAATCTACTGTATCTCTCTCTCTTACTATATTTTTCTTCTACATTTCTATTTCTTCCTTAAAACATAATTTTGAGTGTCGTGATACACCTTTGATCTTTGTAAGTAGTAAGAGATCATAGACGCAAGAACCATACACTGGGCAGTTCCATTTCTTCTGGAATTAGAATTCTGAAAATTAAATCAGTAAGGATTTAGGGGTCATCCACAAACTACATAGCAGGTACAATAATTAAGAATCAGAATAATTTCTGTGTTGTGCCTTACCCTCACAGAGGTTTTGAAAATTGGTCAGAATTGGGAAAAATTGTCCATCCTCCCCTTTCCTCACAACTGTCACATTATATTTATCCTCTGGACAAGAATTGTCATCGATATTTAAAGGTAGCAGTGCTTTAAGTTCAACCACCTCATTTTATAGATAAGGAAAGTAAAGCCTAGAGGTCGAGTGTCTCATTCAAGGTCAGACAGGTAGCAATCCAATGTGGGACTTGTTTGACTTCAAATCTCTTATTCCCACTGCCCTACTCTTCCTCTTTTAGTCAGTACCCAGCTTTATAGAAGTGAAATCAGTGGAAATGTACAGAACTGATTGAATTCTGGTTGGTTGGTAGCATAGTTCTTCATTTGTTCAGAGCAACTGGAACCCAGGAGAATAAATAATGTATCACTTAATACAGTAATCTAATTCAATAACAATATTTAATACACTTAATATGATCAAATGAGATATTTGTAAAGTGCTTTACAAAGCTTAAAGTGCTATGCAATTCCTAGCTAGTTATAATTAATAAGGAAAAAAGGAGAGCCAATAAATTACTTGTTGAAAAAGAAGAATCTAGTGTAAGTGAAAAAAAAAGACACATTAATGCTTCACCTTTCTAACAGGGCCAGAAACTGAAGGAGAATGGGACAATTTAACTATTGTGACAGTCCATAAGGCAAGTAACAATACCTTAAAGATCCAAGTTCTGTGAAGAATATATAATCAGTTATTATTCTTCAAAACTATTACATTGTACTGAGGCTGTACTATGCCTGCATAAATGCATATTGCTCCCTAGAAAGAACTAGCAATTCCCTTTACAATGCATTTATACTTGATTAAAGAATGGATTTGCAATTCAGAGACTGTAATTAGAGCAAAGGGTCTCTATAATTTTAGCTACCCTCATCCACTAATGATGATGTTATGGAGATTAGCCACTATTATAAGGACTCATGGCCACTAAAATGATTACTGGAAACACATGTATTGATGGTTAGCAGTCCATTCTTTTCTTTCTTTTTTTTTCCTTTACCACAGGAAGCCTATTATAAACAGAATGTTTTACATGACTGCTAGACAGGAAAAGTGAGATTAACAATTAACACCTCGCTCAAAGGATTAGTATAACTTGTATGCTGCAATGACTTTGATTCTAATTAAACCTCTCTGAGAGGCATGTGCACCCTCTTGCAGGTAAATCTCGCTATTTAGATGAATTATTGAGACCAATGAGTTGGTACATATGAAGGTACCACCATAATTTTTGGAGACAGAATTGATCTTTAACTGAAAAAAAATACGGTACACTGAAGAAAGTACCGACAAGGTTCTCAAAGAAAATCTTCATTTTTAAAATGCCAAGTATTTTATTTTCCTATGGGGCTATTTAGCTTACACTCTTAGTGAAATGATGTAGATCTACTATTTTAATACATTAGCTGCATCATGTGTTCATACATATGAACAAAAATCAGCAAATTAGCATATCTTGCCAACTAAGCCATTGTATACTCTTCTTAACCAACAGGGGTAACTAAATGCAAGATATCATAAGTCAACAGGCAGTGTAACATAGAGTGTCTCACTTTTTCAGTTCATTGTGCATATATAAAAGTTATGGAAGAGGAAAATAGGACCAATCTAAAAATGTATGGCAGTATAAGGAGAAGAGAACTGGATTTGTAATCTTAAAACCTGATTATGAATCACTATGACCAAACTTACTAGCTGAGTGACTATAGGCATGACTGTATTGCTTTTAAAATCTATAAGATGGGGACAACAAAACTTATGTTATCATTTCACAGAGTTATCATAAGGACAATGCTTTATACCACTTGAAGTGTTTTAGAAATATATCAACATTATTTAAGAAAGCCCATACTTCAGTTAGCAGTTGTCCAAGAGGACTTCTAACGTTCCTTCCAATTCTAAGGTTCCATAACTGTAGAATTCTTTCTTTTCATGTAATCTCCATATTTTTCATTTCTCTTCCATTAGCATAAATTAATGGAAAAATTCAAAAATTCAAATTTATCTTCCTCTTTATCTTTCTAGTTATTCTTAGGGTAATTGAATGAGAATTACTCATATAATAGTTTAGCAATTGCATTGCTGGGGTATAAATGGTAATGAGAGAAAATGTTATAAATAGTGTACATTAGATGGTGACTAACTTCTGTCTTCAAGGAAGCATAGAAAATTACAGGTGGCATAGAGTAATACTTGCATTGCTGCAGTCTCCATTAAAAATTTGTAATAACAAAACATTTAAAGTAATCAGTTAATGAGAAAAGGGAGAGGTCACCAGGAAAAATAAGGAAGAACAAATTTTTAATCCAAGAAACTTAGATTCAGATCAAAGAAGAATCAGTGAATTTCACTTGGCATTTTAAGGAATTATCATAAGTAGTGTTCAGTGCTGGGAATACAAAAAGCCAAGGAGAGTCTTGGATTTGAAGGAACACACATTCTAATGAGGGAGACAACATGCAATGAGGGAAAGCATTGACACTAAAGGGTGGAAGACTGGAAAAGTTTTTTAAGGAATTATCATAAATAATATCAGAACTATTGACTCTTGAATTTAAGGACCTAAGGAAGTACAGAGAGGCAGTATGGCATTGTGGACAGAGAGCTGCCTCAGAGCACCTGAGTTCAATTCCTGTTTCTGACACACGCTGTCTATGTAATCCTGGGCAAGTCCTTTAATCTCTCAGTGGCCCAGTCAACTCTCTAACAGCAAAAGTTGTCAACTAATAGAGGAAGTTTTCTAATTGAGTATTCCCTGCACCAGTAGGAACAATATTGCACTGTTGATGGAGATGAATTGGTAGTTATTCTAGAAAGCAATGTAGAACTACACCCCAAAAGTTATTAGACCCTTTGACCCAGAAACATAATAACTAGACCTATAGCACGAAGATATCAGAAAAAGAGAAAAAAAGACTCATGTAAAAATATTCATAGTAGCTCTTATTATAATGGCAAAGAATTAGAAGGTAAGGATTGGGGAATGACTGAACAAAATATAGTATATGAATGTAATGGAATATCACTGAGCTACAAGAAATGATGAAAGAGATGGTTCCAGAGAAAATTGGAAAGATTTTTAGGGGACAATCCAAAATGAAATGAGCAGAAACATGAAAACACTTTCCATACCAGAAGCAACAGTGTAATGACAAACAACTTTTACAAAATTGAGAATTCTTATTAATGCAAAGACCAACAATCAATGATGATGCCTGATATCTACCTTCTGATAGTTCACAGATTCAAACTGTAGAATGAGACAAATGTTTTTGGACATGGCTGGTATGGGGATTTGTTTTGCTTGACTGTGAATATTTGTTACAGGGGATTGGGGTTTTTTGTTTGTTTTTAATTACCAATGAAGTATTAGAATGGGAGAGAGAGAAAACAAATGCTTGTTAACTTTTTGAAATAAAGAAATGTTAGAAACAATTTGCATATGATGGATATCAAGGATGGAGGAAGGATTCTTGAGTTATGTGGGAAAAAGTAAAACTGAATGGTCTTTAGGAATTAGAAAAATTGGAGAATAATAAGAACCAAAAACAAATATAAATTTTTCCCATAAGAAATATAATAAGATGCACAATTACTGGTAAAAAAAATGCAGAAGGTGGGTAAATAGAGAAGTATTGAGAGTTGATAGAATGACAAACCACATTAGCATACAACATAATTTATAGTATAAAAAATATTGCTACTTTGGATTGTGTTCATGTGCATGTTGTGTGTCTTGAGAGAGACAAGATTCTCTGTTATTCCTGACCAATTTTAAATACTCAATTTTTCTATAACATTTCATTAAAACTGGAGCTAATAGAAATGAGTTAATAAAAATTATGAAATGATAGAAAAAAATGATAAGATTTATGAGAAAAGGTTAGAAAGCTGGGCAAGTTCAGTCTGGAAAACACAGCTTAAGAAGAGACACAGTAACTGTCTGGAAATGCATTAAGAAATATGATGATATAAATAAGGCAGACTAATTATTCTTGTTAGTCACTAAGGACAGAATAAGTAATAGGATTAAACTCTAGCAGAGACTGTATAGATTAAGTAGATTAAATATTGTTGAATGTACATTTGAGTGGGAAAATAAGGAGTAAAAATACATTACAAAAACTTTAGGGCACTAGAATAGAGTATGGAGCTATATATATCTATTGGAGCTATATCTATATGGAGCTAAACATATCTAATTTTTTGTCCCAGGAGTTTAGTCTACACGTATTGAGTTTACACTAAACCAGTCAATTCAAAGAAGTAGAGTTAAAATTCTTGAGTTAGGATTTTGTATTGTAATAACAACAAAAAAGTTCAAAATATGTTTTATCCAAAATATTAATTTTACATGGTTTTTATTGAAACAAGTATATACCCTATTGAATGATGGGGTTTATAGTTTTTAATGTTGAATCTAAATATTAAAAATGAGAAATTTAATAAAACTTGATGAAAAGTTACAATGAAAATCCATTTATCAACTGATTCCTCTGTCCTCTTTCAAATCCAGCAGATTCCTTTATGTTTAGTCATTACTATAAAGCGATACACTTTTCCAAATAGAAGCCCAAAACATTTCAAATCATTCTCACTATCTTCTAAAAACACTCATTTACATTCAGTACTTAACATTCACATAGCCCTGCTACTAACAAAAAATTAGTACACGTTAATGTCACATTCTCAATAAATGAAAGAGCTGCATTCACTTGACATCTACTTGACAAATAAGCAAAAATTTCATCCATTCAATCAAGTCTGAACTAGCTACTGCTTTCCTCTTTTCAATAATATTACTGGGTGTATAAAACAAATCAGAGCAATACATGTATCTCACTTAAATACGTATCTCACTTAGATATGGTTAAGGCAAACAGAAGACATGAACTGGATTTTATTCCATATGTTTCTTGTCAATATGCAAAATGGTCAGTTTTCATATGCCTACCATTTCCCCCAAATGAATAAGTGTAATCACACAACTATTTTTCCTGCTATGAATTATTTTAATATACTCAAAAATACCCCTAATGATAAAAATGAAAACAGAATAAAAGAAAAAGATCTTTTCAAAGAAGGGTTCTATAATTTTCTTTGTGAGGTTTGTACTCTATTTCAGATGGTCCAATCTTTTTGATACACGTTGGTCATTCCTAATTCCCCATCCTCAAAATTACTTCATTCTCTGACCTCCCTGGTTGCTTTTGCTTCCATTGGCCGCATGAGTGCCTTCTCTAGTTGGTGCCCATCTTGGTTGCTCTCCCCAATTCGACAACCACTTTGTAAGTGCTTCTGTGTGCCTATACTGTGCTAGGCATAGCTTCAGGCAGCATAGCTTCTATAGTCCAAAAGACCTGGACACTAGCTCTATACTTATCCTTCCCACTTCAAAGTAGCTTATAGGTTTATAATACCACACATGAAAGCATATATACATTGGGGCTTGATAAATGGTAACTCGATCATCGGAACATACATATCATGCTTTGGCTACTATCAGAACAATGAGAAAAGGCTAAGGAGCCTGCTCCTTGAAAGGCATGATGACATGTAATGAAAAGGCTATACTCCTCAATTCAGCACATGAACAGCTATTCTGACTGCTTCCAGTACCATTACTATGTGAAGAAGAGTGGCCTTCCAACTAGTTACTGAGCCAGAACTGACAATTCATTCAAAAAGAACTACCTGGCCAAGATGTTGCCTCTTTCCAGCTTAGCTCTGTTCTGTCCTTGTTCTTTGCTTGCTGAAATCAGAAACTTCACCAGATGCTAAAATAAGTTCTAAACTGCTCTATTTTGTAACTGACCCACAGAGCATGACAAAGTTTTCACAATCGATTTGAGCACTCTTCCTGCCAACCTCCCTCCAAGGATATCCTCTATCCAAGGATAGTTTGCCCTCAATGTAAAATTTTGATTGGTTTATTGAGACTTGTTCTCACCTCTTTAAGTATCAGAGCAATTTATTTACTTTAAGTAGGGTGGGGTGGCTTGATTAATTTACTCAATCACATACACTTCTATTTCTATATATTTATGTATATATCTGTGTGTACATACGTATGCACATATACATATATGTTTGTGTATGTGAGTGACATCATTCTGATAAAGTTTGGAATGGCTGCATGGAAAAAGAGTACTAAGTTGCTAAAGACCCTGGGAATTATATTTCTTCTCAGCTGGGAAAGAGAGAAAGCTAGAGGTGGGTTTTTTCCCATTATAATGGCAGTTTTAAAATCCTTCTGGAGAGGGACATGGAAAACATATGAGAAAGAGGCTGAGAGAGAGAGAGAGAGAGAGAGAGAGAGAGAGAGAGAGAGAGAGGAAGAAATAGGGATATAAAAGAACTAAACCAGAAAGAACTGGCTAAGGCAACAAGAGAAAGGAAAAAGAAAAAAGTAGGTCTGAAATGAAGTAGAGAAGAGGAAGACTTAACCAGGTGCATAACCTACATGTAGTAGAACCAATCTGAAACCACTGGTTATACACACTTCTTCAAAGACTGAGGGAAGTTCCAAGAAAAGGTCAGGTCTTTCCCATGACTTCCTCTCCTGGTGCCTGTCTATTAACAGATAGTATACTTTCCATAATTTCCACTAACCCGAATTTTGTCTCAACCATAAAAAGACCAGGGATTCACTACAGATACATTTTAAATTAAGATAGAGAGACAAATCTTTGCCTAAATGTTAGGAACTTCACTAACTGAGGGCTCTGAGCAATTAAGATTTTTCACTTAATAAACTCCATAAAGCATTAGATGAGGGAAATATGTTGATTAAAGGGCCCATTTTTATTGTTCCTAAGCCATAAATGAATTAAATGTTATAATAGGGTGTGTCTGATTAAATCTCCAGAGACAAAGTGGGTAGAGAGGAAAGGCTAATGATGACTATCCCTGGCCAAATGTACTCTCCCCAGACACCCTCATTCACAGGTGTTACATATGTGTTATGACTTCCACATCTAGCTGCTATTAACTATAAGGAAAAGGTCCTTTCTTCACAGATGTTTTGAGTTGGAATATGATGTTGAGCACTGTACTTGAGGAGGTAAACAAGACAATATAATCACCATACTGAGAGAGCTTAAAGTCTATTATAACTAATGAGGGGACATCCAAAACTACTTTTTTGCATTTTATTAAGCATCCATTATACTTACAGAATAAACCTAGCATTATTCTTCAACTATTTGGGTTGGGAAAGCAAGAATGCCTTGATATAAACGTTCATTTCTATATGATTTAGAAAGGAAGGTCTGTGAGGGTAGGAGCTGGGTTTGATTTTAATAAATATTTGTACAACCTCCCTCAAGTACCTTCTGTGAAGCTGTGAAACAAAGAATCCCTTTTGTTCATGCAAATTAAGAACATTCTTTTTCTTTTTTTTTAAATATGCCTAAACATTTTCAGATACAATTGAAGAGACTAATAAGGATCAGCAACTTTTGCAATGCTGAGTAAACAGAAATTGTTGTCTTTAATATATAATTGATGCCGCTCTTTGCAAATCCTGGCCTTGCTTCCTCATTTCAGAGACTTCTGGATGTCACTGCTTGAGAAGTTACACCATTTGTGATTGCACAAACCTGGCTAAATTCCCATTGTCATCCATTCACTGCTTACAATCTTCCCAGAAGAGTTATGCTGCAGTAAGTACCTTCAATCAGACTAGAAGGTTGTGTTCCAGGACCTAACTAATGTAACTGCTCAAAGAATCAGATGTGACACCTCTAGCAGGTCAAATTTCCAGAGTGATAGGGAATATTGGTGCCTAACTCCATTGACCTTCATTTTGTTCTGAATCAAGATGTCATTTCAATGGCACTATCCTTTAATCTTCCTATCAGTATGATGTCCTTCATGATTTGACTTTCTTTTTTCCTTGTCCATCAGTGTTTTATTGTGTTGGTTGTTGTTTTTCCTTCCTCAGTTGCTTCTTGATCCTGAGATTGACCTTCAACATTTTTATTGTTCCCATGTTCCAGATTCTGACCACCTCCGATTCCCAGTTCTTTCTTATTTCAAGTCCTAAATTCATCTCTCCATTGTTTCATCTGTTCTCAACTTTCTCATACTAAAGGCAGAATCAAAGATCTGTAATTATATGGAAATAGGGCATTTCCTGAAGGCATTCAGTTTCCTCTATTATTTAGATCAGTTATCAGCTTATAAATATTTCTGCTTATTACGGTGGCGTTTTAGTGCAACAATTTGTTTCTGTCACCTAGCAAGTTGTCTTCCATATAGCAAGCATTATGTAATGTCTATTGAATTGTTCCTTTCTGTGATCAGTTATTCTCTAATACCATCAACACTACCACTTCTCAAAATCCTTTCTCAGCTTCAAAATTCAGACCAAATTCTATCTCCTAAATGAAGCCTTTCCTCATACCCCTCAGCTACTAGTGCCCTTTCTCTGTTACCTTGTATTTATCTGTTACATATTGCATAGGTGTGCATACAGATGAAGAAACATATGTATGTGAAGAGAGAGTGAGACAGATCTACACACCAACCAACAAAGTCAGAGAGAAGTATAATGTATAGAGAAGAAGCCTCACAAGTAAGACCTGGTTCAAGTTTTGTTTCTAATATATACTATCTATATGACCCTTGGCAAGCCACTTAAACTTTGAATATTCTAGGCAATTCTTTAACACTATAAGTTCTTAGAGATCTTGAGGGTGAGGAGAAAATTTTTTTGAGTGGACTGGCTTGAACAGAAAACAAGACTTCCTTAGAAACTGTTGAATAATCTAGTTTGACTAGATTGGAAAGAGATGGGTAGATGGGAGGTTGGTAGAGATGGGAAGAAAAGTTATGTTTTAGATGAGATGATATTTGGGGAGAGAAATAAAAAAGATGATGACTGAGACAGCAGAATAGAAAAGTACAGCAGATAGCTTAAAATTTAGATTTGAGCTCTAGAGAGGGATCCATGTCAGAAGGCTGTCTCTCAGATCTAGGGATTCTTTTCATAAAATAAATAGTGGAAACTGAAATTGAATGAGATAGCCAAAGTAGTGGGAAGTGCATCAGAGTAAGGGATTGATCTTTTGGGAATGTCCTGATTTAAGGAATAGGAAGAAAAGGAATAGGGGCATCTAGGTGGCAAAGTGGATAGAATGCCAGGTCTGGAGTCTGGAGATTCACCTTCATGAGTTCAAATCTGGCCTCTGATTCTTACCAGCTATGTGACCCTGGGAAGTCACTTAACCCTGTTTGCCTCAGTTCCCCATCTGTAAAATGAGCTGGAGAAAGAAATAGCAAATCATTTCAGTATTTTTGCTAAGAAAATCACAAATAGGGTAAAGAAGAGTTGGACATAACTAAACAGCAACTGAAGAAGAGGAATAGTAAAGACCAAAGGAAAAAGAGGAGGAGGTCAAAATAAGTAAGAGAAGAACCTTGTGAATTCAATGTCATGGAAGATAAGGAAAGACAAAGTTTCAAGGTGCTACTATGGTGAATGCTGCAGAGAAATCAAAGAAATTAAGGCTTGGTAAAAGGCTACTAAATTTGTTATAAAGTGGATATTTGTGCCTGTTGAGAATTAAGGAGCAAGAGTCAAATTGTATAGGATTAAAAAGACTGGGAGAGGAAAAGATAGAAGCAGTGGTTGTAGATGCTTTATTTAGAACCCTAACACTGAAAAATGAGAAGAAGAAAAAAAACTTTATTATAAGAAAAAGTATATTCAAGTAAAGTTTGTGCGTGTATGTGTGTGTGTGTGTATTTAAAACAATGTACTTTCATTAAGTGCATATCAGTAGGCAGAAGGCCTAATCCCTTGCAAGGAAACCTATAAAAGTGCTTCAGAAAGAGTTAAATAAGGAAGTAGAAAGACAAAGAATGGAGAGCACAAGTATAAGGGTTAGCCTGAGAAAGAAAGAGCTCACCTTTTGTTAGTGGTAAGAACGAAAGGATAGATATTCGTAGCTATAGAAACATTTAGATACAGAGTATCAAGGTTGAAATACTTAGAGGTTGAGCCAAGATGGTGGCTGGAAAGCAGGGACTACCATGAGCTCCCCACTGAGACCCTCCAAAAACCTATAAAAATGGCTCTGAACCAATTCTAGAACTGCAGAACCCACAAAATAGCAGAGGGAAGTAGGGCTCCAGCCCAGGACAGCCTGGATGGTCTCTGGGTGAGGTCTATCCCACACAGAGCTGGGAGTGAAGCAGAACAGAGTGGAGCAGAGCCCAGCGTGGGTGGTGCAGACCAACCACACCAGGAGCCAGGCAGAGCGGGCCCTAGCACCCTGAATCAGGGAGCTGCAGCAGTTACCAGACTTCTCAACCCACAAACACCAAAGACAACAGAGAAGGTTAGTGGGAAAAGCTGCTGGGGACAGAGTTTACAAAGGAGTTCCCGGTTCGGCCACCGCCCCGGGGGCAGAGGAGGTGGGGCAGCTACAGAAGTACAGCTGCTGTTGTTTCCGGCCCAAAGCCCCCCTGGTGGGAGGAATTAAGTGGCAGATTAGAACAGGAGTGAAGAGCCTGCTGAAGATTTAAGCCCAGTCCGGGTTGGGGATTCTTGGGGAAGGAGGAATGCTGGTGTGGCAGAGCTGGCGCATCCCCCCAGGCTTGGAACATAGTTCTCTTAATTCTACAAGCAGTCATACCCTGCTGAAAAACTCAAGGGTCAAAGTTAGTTGGCTGGGAATATGGCCAGGCAGCGAAAATGCACCCAGATTTAGTCTCAGACTTTGGATTCTTTCTTTGGTGACAAAGAAGACCAAAACATACAGCCAGAAGAAGTCAACAAAGTCAAAGAGCCTAAACAAAAGCCTCCAAGAAAAACATGAACTGGCCTCAGGCCATGGAAGAGCTCAAAAAGGATTTGGAAAAGCAAGTTACAGAAGTAGAGGAAAAATTGGGAAAAGAAATGAGAAGGATGCCAAAAAATCATGAAAAACAAGTCAATGACTTGCTAAAGGAGACCCAAAAAAATACTGAAAAATATACTGAAGAAAACAACACCTTAAAAAATAGACTAACTCAAATGGCAAAAGAGCTCCAAAAAGTCAATGAGGAGAAGAATGCCTTGAAAGGCAGAATTAGCCAAATGGAAAAGGAGGTCCAAAAGACCACTGAAGAAAATACTACCTTAAAAATAAGACTGGAGCAAGTGGAAGCTAGTGACTTGATGAAAAATCAAGATATTATAAAACAGAATCAAAGGAATGAAAAAATGGAAGACAATGTGAAATATCTCATTGGAAAAACAACTGACTTGGAAATAGAACCAGTAGAGATAATTTAAAAATTGTTGGACTACCTGAAAGCCATGATCAAAAAAAGAGCCTAGATATCATCTTTCAAGAAATTATCAAGGAGAACTGCCCTGATATTCTAGAGCTACAGGGCAAAATAGAAATTGAAAGAATCCACCGATTGCCTCCTCAAATAGATCCCAAAAAGAAATCTCCTAGGAATATCGTCGCCAAATTTCAGAGCTCCCAGATCACGGAGAAAATACTTCAAGCAGCCAGAAGGAAACAATTTGAGTATTGTGGAACCACAATCAGAGTAACCCAAGACCTACCAGCTTCTACATTAAGAGATCGAAGGGCTTGAAATACGATATTCTGGAGATCAATTGAGCTAGGCTTAAAACCAAGAATCACCTACCCAGCAAAACTGAGTATCATGCTCCAAGGCAAAATATGGATTTTCAATAAAATAGAGGACTTTCAAGCTTTCTCAGTGAAAAGACCAGAGCTGAATAGAAAATTTGACTTTCAAACACAAGAATCAAGAGAAGCATGAGAAGGTAATCAAGAAAAAGAACAAGAAAAAGAAATTGCAAGGGACTTACTAAAGTTGAACTGTTTTGTTTACATTCCTACATGGAAAGAAGATGTGTAAAACTCATGAGACCTCAGTATTAGGGTAGCTGAAGGGAATATGCATATATAAATATATATATATATATATATATATACATATATATATATATATATATCTTTATGTATATTTATGTAGATGTGTGTATGAGAAAGAGAGAGAGAGAGAGAGAGAGAGAGAGAGAGAGAGAGAGCGGGCACAGGGTGAGTTGAAGATAAAGGGAAGATATCTAAAAGAAATAAAGATATCTAAAAGAAATAAAATCAAATTAAGGGATGAGAGAGGAATATATTGAGAGAGGGAGATAGGGAGAGATAGAATGGGGTAAATTATCTCGCATAAAAGTGGCAAGAAAAAGCAGTTCTGTAGGAAGAGAAGAGAAGGCAGGTGAGGGGGAATGAGTGAATCTTGCTCTCATCAAATTTGACCTGAGGAGGGAATAACATACACACTCAGTTGGGTATCTTACCCCACAGGAAAGAAGAGGGAAGGAGATAAAAAAAGAAAGGATGATAGAAGGGAGGGCAGATGGGGGTGGAGGTAATCAAAAACAAACACTTTCAAAAAGGGATAAGGTTAAGGGAGAAAATTCAATAAAGGTGGATAGGTTAGGAAGGAGCAAAATATAGTTAGTCTTTCACAACATGAGTATTGTGGAAGGGTAATACATAATGATACACATGTGGCCTATGTTGAATTGCTTGATTTCTTGGGGAGGGTGGGTGGGAAGGGAAGAGGGGAGAGAATTTGGAACTCAAAGTTTTAAAAACAGATGTTCAAAAACAAAAAAAATTTGCATGCAACTAGAAAATAAGATACACAGGCAATGGGGCATAGAAATTTATCTTGCCCTACAGGAAAGGAAGGGAAAAGGGGATGGGAGGGGAGTGAGGTGACAGAAGGGAAGGCTGACTAGGGAACAGGGCAACCAGAATATATGCCATTTTGGAGTGGAGGGGAGGATAGAAATGGGGAGAAAATTTGTAATTCAAACTCTTGTGAAAACCAATGCTGAAAACTAAATAAAAAAGGCTCGTTAAAAAAAAGAAATACTTAGAGGTTGCGAGTAGGGGAGATGGGACTGTTCACATCTTATGGCTCTAGTTTTCTCTCTAAAATAGGAGACTTGTCATCTTCTAAGTGTTGACTTAGCATGTAGGGAATTGAGAAAGTCAGGATTGCAGTGCAGACTTGAGGAATAAAAACAGTACAAATGATGAAGTCAATTTACTGGACCATATACTACTTTGGAGAGTCTGAGAAAAGGAATCCTTGTCCAATATATGCATCTCTCTTCAAAAAGATTCAAAAGCTGCTGCAAAAGATAAAGTCTATTTTCCAACCTGGTCCTTTCATATCTTCATGTCTTCCTGAGAAGACCTGAGAAGAACTACATCTGCCAGGATCTTTAACAACTTAATATGCTTTGAGATGAACATGTCCCAAGCCTTGCCTGAATCACTATTCTATTAGAAATTGGAAAGGAGGAAAAATTGCGTTCAGTTCTTCAGTACACACACACACACATACATATCCTCATAGACACATCCTAATTCTGGTAATGAATATCTGCCTCAGTATCGAATGTCAACAAGACTATAAACCAGGAATTTATTTCCATTATCATGAACTCCACCTATCTATGTCTCATTCCACTCTGTAGCACCCTAATTCTCATCCTTTGTCAAAACCTAGATCTTTTTTATGGCAGTTTACATCTCAGTGTAAATTAGGTCAATTACGTAATTACCTAATAGGTTACCAAGGCCATACATAAACAAGCATTTAAAGTGTTTTCTCTAATTGTGAAATCGAGGACATCTGTCTCCATTTAAATAAAATCAGGTATTAAGAGCAGTTCCCTGGTATCTCTGAAATCACCTTACATAGGCACTTACCCACAGTATACTTTTCATCTTTCAAATGGGCTGTAGGGCAGAAAAGTGACTGGGAAAAGGAAATTTATTTCTTTCCTATTTCTGTACTTTCTAGTTACTACTGCCAATGCCTTTCCTTCTTGGCCTCATCGAAGGAAGGGTTCTTCACTATCTACACCCAAACCCACAACTTCTGCTTAGGCCTTCAGACTCCTTAACATGCTCTAGCTTGTCTTTCTTAAAATGTGGTGAGCATAATATTCCAGATCTGGTTTAATTAGTATACAATGTAGTGAAGATATCACCTTCTTTGTTGTGGATTGGCTTTTTCTTTTAAAGTAAATGATGATCATGAAACTAAGTCACATCTGAATTTGCAATCAACCCAGAGGCCTAGTGTTTTTCCATATGACCTCCGGTCTAGTGACAACTTCCCAATCTATTACCTTTGCTGCTGATTTTGTCCACCTTAAATGTAGGACTTTACACTTAAATTATTAACTGGCTAATAACAGAAAATAGGAAGGATAGAGTTTTAAGAAGAAGAAAAATTGGCGTCTCTAAGGGACAAATATGAGGAACAGACAAGTCACATTTCTAAATCAACTTCAGGTAGAAAATCAATTTAGTTTAAAAAGAATTTTTTTAAAATTTACTTAAGTTTTCTGCTTAACACTTGTTTCTAATAATTAACTAACAAAAACCATGTCTGTCTGAAATGGATTTTACTATGTATGGATTTTTTTGATGCAATAAGTAATGTCCCCATTTTTGAGAGTGATTCTTGGCAATGCAGCTGTTTAGGAACTATCTGGAAACCAAAGGAAACATTCATTATCACATGCACCCCACAACCACACTGTACACACACAAAAAAAAAACAAAAATATGTGCCCTGGAGCTTTAAATTTCAACATTATCTGAAAAGTATTACACATAAAATATATTTCTCCATAATTTGACATGAAAAATGCTCCTCCACAGTTCAGAAAGAATAATGTTCTTCTCTAGCATAGCACGTTTGCTCTAAAGAAAGTAAAGCAATTGATAAATCTGCTGCTAGTTACTGTGCACACAAGTATGAAAAGCAAACAGATCTGGGACTGGCAAGAAGCATGTCCACATCCTGCACTGCCATTAGGCTACGAATGGTGGGATTTTTGAACTACTTTTTCACCTGTGTAGTTGAGAAATCTCAATATTAAATGTAAGTTAAAACAAAACTTTCTCTATAACAGTCCATAAGTGAATACATTCAAGGTATAATTCAAGGTGTTGACATCATCCTTTACACCACTCCATGAAGTCTGGATCCTGGTTTCCTCAGGGATTACTTCAGTAATTACCAGTAAGAATCAGTGCACCGACTCTAGTCTAAGCAATTATCTGGATACTTTGGACTCCTGTACTTCAAATTTGTCTCCATTCTAAGGGCTTCCAAACCTTAGGCAAATTATGAGTTTGCTTCTCTCTTTTTTAAAATTTTACAAAAAGGCAATTTTTAAATGAATCAAATGCAATAAAGGGTCAGTTACCATCCAATATCAGTCAATGTCAAAGTCAGGAAAAATATGCATTTTTATAAGGAATTATTCATAATCTTTACCCAAAAAAGGAGAATTTGAATACCATGCCCCAGAAGTTCCTCAACACCTTCAGGATTTTTTTAATTTCCATTTCCAAAGTCATATATGCAAAATAAGGCTGGTTAAATGACTCTTAAAGCTATGGGAAAGACAAAGTCATTTTGCCCAAACTTGTAATTTTTTTTCACTGTAACCTATGACTCAAAGGCAAAGCTCAATGTTTACATGGACAGGGTTCAGTATTGAAAATTTCTCAAACATATCTCTCTTTGAATCATGCCCCCACCCTTAGAGTCCTGGAATTTGGCTGATCTAGAGCCTCAGAACAGAAGGGAAATGGTCCTTCCAACTTATGGAAGCATTCAGTCTAATTAGGCAAATGGAATAAGATAGCTTTTATTTCACCCAATAAAAATGCAATGGATTCACACCCAAACCCACAAACTGTCAAGCCTACACTTCTCCCTCTCTGGTGGACTACCACTTCCCCCAAGCACTTAATCACTTTTCTAGATTTATTGTAGTATATTCTTTGAAATTTTTGTGCAAGGGGAAACCTTCAAGAAGCATTAAAGAGATCAACGTTTCTATATTTAGTGAATCCCACCTTCCAAGCATTTACGCAGTCTTCCAAATTTAGAGCTTGCTAAAGCTACCAAAAACAAAAGCAAACAGACAAGTTGGGAGTTGACAAACAATATATACCCCTCTCCCAGAATTTCAAAAGCCAAATAATTTCCATACTACCAGAAAAGAGCAAAGATGAGGTTTGTTCCTCTACATTGTGGTTCTACCTTTCATTTCTCCTTTATAAATGTGACCCTGCCCCTTCCCAAGTTCACAACATTATCAGCACCCTTTCTCCCAAAATTGGTCACTCATCCAATCAACTAAGATTTATTTATTAAATATCTTCTATGTGCTAACCACTATACTAGGTGCTAGGGATACATAAAAATTAGGTAGTTCCTACCCTTATGAAGCACACATTTTACTGAATAGATACATGTTCACAAATAATTAAATATGGTAGATTTAGAGACAGAAGGGACCTCAGAGGCCATCTCTATTGTGAGCCATCTCTAAGGCTGGTCACCTGTCAGTTTAGATTCAGTATTGAACCAATATAAAATACTCATTCAACAGTTACCAAAGAATGTTTCCTTAGGTATGGTAGAGAAATGATTTTCAACAAAGACACTACAGCATTTATCTTTGATAGATAAGGGCCCCCTTGCTTCCATATAGAATTCCATCTTGTCAGCAGGGCAGTGTGTGGTGACTTGCATGGCCTCTGGACATCTGTCAAGTGGGAAGGGCCCCAATCCCATATGAGTAGGTCTTTTTATGCCCTGAGATGAACAGGAAGTCATATCCTTAAGGCCTGCTGCCACCAATAAGTTACATCAATGGAGCCACAGCTTGAGCTTTAGCCTAGTGAGTCTAATAGGTCATGATGGCTTTGTCACCCTTCGGGGAAAAACTAAACTAAATCACATGTTGGGGGATGCAGAGAGGCAAAACCCACTAAATCATGATACTATTACCATTAATCCAATGTCTTTGTTTTTCAGATAGGGATAGTGAAGAGTAAATAAATTAAATTACTTACTTATGATCAGGTAACTAATAACTGATTTGGGGGAAACAAACAATAATAATGGGGAGCAAGGGCTAGGAGAGGATCGTAAATGTCTTCATGAACTAAGGGGCACCCTGAGCCAACCTTTATAAGAAATTAAATTTTCAACAGATGGAGATGAGGAGGGAGAATATATTTCAAACATAAGGAATCACCTATGCAAAAGTGTAGAAATAAAAGGTGGAATGTCTTATAGGAGGGAACAGTAAGTAAGCCAATTTTCCCTGGAACAAAGGTGACAGGTGATGTGGGCCTAAGGTGAGTGTGGTATGAGTAGAGAAAAGTGCTAGATGTCCCTTTATACAGAGCATCCATACCACTTAGAGCATAGTTCCACAGAAATCTGTTAAAAATTAAATTTAAAATGTTGTTGTGATTGTGATCAATAAAAGACAGTTGGAAATATTTTTACCATCAAATTCTATCAAATATCAAATAATATCAATTTTTAATATCAAAAATTTTAATATAAAGATATTGAAAAATGTTCAGTTCTTCATATGTGTTTGGGCAGACATTCTGTGAGAATGGTTAAGAATAACGTTGGGTATGTACTGAAAACTGTCATCTTTGGGTTACCTAGACAAAGAATAAGAACATGGCTGTATTCAGCCACTGAAAAGACCAATTTGATGTTATTTACTTTTTCAACTATACTTGTGGTCAGTGACCACATAATTGACTGGATGTATATAGTGAGGTCATCTGAATCAGCAAAAGTAAGCTGACTGGCCATATGTATGCTTTTTACTTCAATGAGAAATAAATCCTCCATAAGCTAATAATACTACTAATTGTCCATAAATTTCCTTCTTACCAAACGATTGATTATAGGGTCTTCAGTGACACCTGCAACAGGAAAGCCCAATGCCACCAATGTGTCAATTTAAAGAAACAGTAGATTTTCTTCTAATCAAAAAGCAATTTACTTTAAAGGATACATTTAAGAAAAGGCATTCTGTAGCTCTTTTAAATCAGAACTGAAAATGACTAAAAACAGATCTACAGTCTTAACAAAGGGATTCCCTGCTGGCAAATGATGTCACTTTTCAACAGGCAAAATGAAAAAAAATAACAATAAAACCATATACCATCAAACCATATGACATAATGTTTCCTCTTTCATTCACTTTTGTTACATGCTAGGATATGGTGAACAGTCTTCATATTTCCTTTCATTTTTTTTTACACACTGTGAATTTCCTCTTTTATTATTGTGCAACTAAGAGAAAACAAAGCAAAGCATATCATATTCTGCTGTTCTTACTTGTTTGTAACTTTTCCTAAAAATGGTCCTTCTGAGATCAAATATCTAGGCTTGATTTCAATCCAAAGTTAAATCATCTTGGAGAATTTGGGGAAAATACAAGCAGCTGTATCTGATTTGCATGATGGTTTCTTTTTAATGCACTCTTTTCTATTTACAAAGCAATTTAAGGTGTACAATTTTCTGGCACACTGATAGCTCACTAATGAGGATATGCATTTTTATCAGACTTTTTAAGGAATTAAAAATTTGTGCAGAATCGAAAAAAGGAAAATTTTAACCAAAAGTTATGGTTCAAGGGAACTGATAGATATAACAAAAGAAAGACTGTAATGGAAGAGTCAATATGATTAGAGTTATTGTAATTCCTGTGAAGGAAAAGGAAATTATGTAAAGAAACTAACAGAGGAAGGAAATGCATAAAATAGATTCTCCACATATGAATAGAACATATATCAATATTTGAAAGGAAATAGAATCCTTTCAAATATTGATATATGTTCTAGTTGGGAATAATTTGGGAAGTACACATTTTTTTTGTTTCAAGGATTGCCATGGCCAGAGAATACACCAACTCACAGCTAGCCACTCTGTACTTAGCTGGGCTGGGCTGTTTAGAAAGCAGGTACAATCTATTCATCAGACTTCACTCCAATTTGGTATAAATTTCCAAAGACTTTATTCTACTACCCATCTCTCCGCCATAGTTACTTATCAGAGTGGGACTTTGGTGGAAGATTTGGGGAAAGGCATGAACAGATTGCAATCTTCATTATTGAAAATCACAGTGAAATCACAGATCCATCCAAGTGCCAAAGTATTTGAAGAGAAACCCTGGATGAATGTAGAGGTTAAAAATGTGAGTGTGTGTGTGTGTGTGTGTGTGTGTGTGTGTGTGTGTAGGGGGCGGTGAGAGAGAAAGAGAGAGACTGTAGCAATGATTATGACTGAATAATTCAAATAAATACACCTTTGAGCAAAGAGGATTAGGCCTTCATTACCCAGATTGACCATATAAAATAGCCAAAGTTACAGGATAATTACTGAAATCCCCACTTCATTTTAAAATATGGACAGTCATTATGGCACTTAACCAAACCGTATAATATAATGATGAATTGAAGCCTTCTGCAGCAGAAATATTTTTACCAATTTAAAAAATAATATTATAAACTAATCTTTAAGGTATATTTCTTTGGCACTGAAAAATTCTATTTATTCCTTAATAGCTAGCATTTATATAGCTTTTTAATGTTTTCAAAGCACTTTACAAATATTATCTCTTTACAACTCAATGAAGTAGTGCTAGACCAAATTCTGATCTGGAAAGCTGAGGAAAAGTCAGTGAGTTATTTTTCCATGCCAAAGATACGGAGTGTCAGGACACTGGGATTGGGGCTGGCCATGAGAGCAGTTCAGTGGAAGCAATGGCAGGTCCAAAAGCATTCCAACTCCCAGGGATGGAAAGGCAACTAAGAGCACTAGGACAAAAGGCATTGGGCCCAAAGGGATCTTTGAACTCCTTTTGGGAGCAGGAATAAGTGCCATTTAGCACTTCCATCTGTAGGTCATAGATCCAGGGTAGAGAGAGGCAACAGCAACCAAGTGCAGGGCACTGGGCAAGTAATGAGAAAAAAAACTCCAGAAATGTTTCTCTGTGTCTCTGAGTCCAGGAGCAGAGAAGTTGCCCAGTTCTAACCTTTAGAACTAAATATAAGTGGGCAAGGACAGAGACCAAGACCAAGGGGAGCCAACAGTTTAGTCACTAAACCTTCAGAACCTCCCAGCAGGCTAACAGTGACTGAGTCATACAGCAGTCTACTAAAACTCAACCACACTCAAGCCCACAGATCCAAAACTGAGTCAGGAACTTGTGGAGCCCAGACCAGGAAGGAGATGAACTGATGCCTCTCCAGATCACAACTAGAAGAACTGAAAACTTGCAGGCCCCTGTACTGAGCTGTGAAAGCAGCCAAAGCTCAAGCCAGACATCTGATCTAGAAATGAGCAGAACCCCAAACTAATATAAAATCCAAAGTCAAGAAATAGGATGGAAGAACGAACAAACAAAGAAATGAATCCAACCATAAAGATAGTCAAAACTGAAGGCTTAGTAACTCTGATAAACATAATAACCAACCACAATTCCAAAGGACTCATGATAAAAAATGTTATCTACCTCCAGAGAGTGAACTGATGGACTCAGGAGAAATTGAAGAATATTTCTTCTATTTCTTTCTTTTCTTTGTTTTTTGTTTGCTTGTTCTTTGGTACATGACTAATATGGAAATTTGTTTTATTATACATATTTATAATGAGTTTCATTTTTCTTAACTTCTCAGCAGATGGGCAAGAGAGGGAGAGAATTTGCAAATGAAAATAAAATAAAATTGAATTTAAAAAAGAAGGTGAGGGTCACATAAAAACAAAAGATATCAATAAAAATGGTTTTAAAATTCTACCATTTCAACATAGGTGTACTTGCAAATCCAATAAATCTAACTTGCCAAAATTCTCAATAGCATTGATATCATTTATAAGGAAATAATTTTGTGGCTTAGCCACCTGAACAATGTTTTTACTTAAATTTACCTTAATATTCATATTAATTTTTATTTGAGAGATAAAACTATTTCTAACAATAGAAATAGATTCCACGAATATCTTTGTTTTAATATTTATTTTGGTATTGAGGCATTAAAAATAAATATGCCAAATAAAAAATATTGCTATGTTTCTTAATAGAATTCAATATAACCACCATCTATCCTATGCTATATATCACTCTAGTCAATTTTTTCTGCCTTTGTTGGAAGAAAAAAAAACCTTCCATCAACAACTGCTAAAAGGATTGTATTTGTAACCCTAGCCTTAAGAGGATCCAAACCTGAGGTTTCTATGCATACACAAGAGTTTTTACCTGATCCCGCTTCCCCACCAAAAAAGTCTAATGGAGCTTAAATCACATGACCTAGGTATCCAAGCAAAAGGAACTCTTCTACCAATCGGCCTCTCAGAAAGTATTACTTATCAACTGTTGCACTCATAATGCATAATGATGGTATACTCCAGAACATGGACTATATTACCCATCTTGTTAAAATTAAAATTAAATATTGATTGGTCCAAATTAAGAAAACTAAATAAGTTTAAAAGAAATTTAAATTATTAAATTTTAAAATTATCTTTTTGCAAAGTTTGAACATTTATATTTTGGAAGTTATTAGAGCTTAAAACCATACTAAAACTTCTGAGATTATTTATCATACATTGAAATATAGATAACAATACAAATGCAAAATTACCTACTACTAGAACTAAACAGAAGAAATAAATGAAAAAATGAATGAATGAAAACCATCTGTTAAGTGCTTACTATGTCATATAGTTTGCTTACAAAAAATGAACTCCAAGTATACTCTGAAATATTAAACTTTAAACAAATTGTATTAACTATTAAATTCACAGCATTGTATAATATAAAGGATAAAATGGGTTGCAAAATCTCTGACCTCAAGGAATTCACAATCTCATTAGATACACAAGACAGATACATGAAAAGACAACCAAAAATGTAAGTAAGTAAATGATATCTAAAAATCTCAACAGAAACTCATGTTAGGAAACAGAGAATAAAGACATCAATTCCAACTGAGATGAACAAACTTTCCTGAAGAGGTTGGATTTGAGCTGGACCTTGAAGGACTGGCTAGAATTGAATAGATTTCGAAGTAGGGGGAATTTATTAGAATCCTTTCTTGTTCAAAATTTTTCTATAACTACCAATCAATAGTAAATTAAACTGAGTTCAGTAAATTGAACTCTTACTCCTTCCCTTGCTTGTTTCCTGATAAGGTAATAAGTTTACCAAATAATATATTGGAAAAGAAAAGATGAGAAGAAACAAAGAATCTAGAGAATTAACAAACTTCATTTCAAATATTCAAGAAATGGCTGAAAAGAAAATAAGTCCAAGATTCTTAAGAATTTTTATACCTTTTTTTTTAAAAAAAAGACAGAGATGAAGACTGTCTGTTTGAAGAGAACAGTAAAAAGAATCAATTAATTCCCTGGTCTGGAAATAAGAACCTTCTCAGACAGGAGTCTTTTCCAGATGTAAACTGATCATTATTTAGTCATCATTCTCACCATCCAACTATTCACAAAGGAGCTTCCCATTATCTAACTGTATCCTCCTCCATCCCTTTTCCCATTATCGTTAGCAAATCCAGTTCAGGATAAGGTCACTTCTCCTGTCCAGCGTATTCTCTGTATTTTTTTCAAGGAATGAATTTTGAAAACTTTGAAAGATTAACATACTTCCCTACAAATCAAAACAAGTAACAACTTATGATGAGTAGCAAACAGATGTCTATTATTTTTTCTACCCATTAAGTTCATGGGGAAGAGAGGTATCATGATAAAAATCTGCAACAAAGAGAAACTGAGACACAAAGTCTGAGCATGATCATTTATTAGTAAGGCCAGCGGTTGTCAATAAGAGATCCTAAAAGCCCATCAATGGCCAAGGATGCATTAGAGCAGACAGAACAGTCTTTTATACAGTTGGTAAAGTTGGTAAAGTTGAGTGGGCTTATATTTAGCCTGATTTACAGGAGAGGATTTCAAGACTCATTACAACAGAGTTAAAATTCTCTGGAAAATCCGGCGTTAAGCAACCCATGACTTATTACTGGCCAGACAGAATATATTATGACTGCAGGGATTCATCTGCCCCCTCATCACATCTGGGCCAAGAGTCCAAGCTGTAGCCCAAAAAAATGTGGGAAGTTAGCTCTTATAAAGAAGTCAAACTATCTTGCAAACTCTGATGTTAAGTAGTCAAACTGTGTCTTAAACTAATTTATATGCACTGATTCCAGCAATTAGATACAATTAATCAATAATTAATACAGAATAAAGTGGGGTAATCAATTTTCAATTTCACAGAGGGGTGGTTAAAATAAAATTCAGAAGAGATCATATAGAAACACTTCTTCTAGCAGTCCTCAGAGATCTTTATTTAAGTCTCACTTTTGGTGTCCGAGTGAGAAGTAAATTCAGGGCCTCACTCTGTTTACTTGGATTTAAAGCATCTGAATACAAGCTGACTGCTATCATAGATATTTGTTATTCACAGTGGTCTTGACACATAATAGATTTCCAAGCATAAAACAGCATCTTGCAACCATGCAGAATAAAAATGGTTTCAATGCATTACTGAGGAATTGAACACTGTGACAGAGAGCAGAGAATGGGCTTGAGATAGAGGATACTGCAAATTGCCTGTAGTTGTCCATAACACTGAGACAGAGGAAAAAGCTGTTTAATGCCTTCTAACTATGGCAAAGGTCAGTGCTTCTGTGAAGTGGGAGAAGGTGTAGTTCAAACATTTTATTACTAAGAGTTGGCTCTATTATTAAATAAGCTATTGAAGCTTGTGGTAGGTATAACTTGAAATTGAATTTTCTGGTGCAAGTAACATCTATAACCACCAATACTGACATCACAGGCTACAGTGGTGTTAATTTTAAGGAGATTTAATTTAGTGTCAGGTATACCCTTTTTAACTTTGTTTTTTTTTTATATCTCATTAATATTGCCTACCCACCTCTGTACTTTCTCCTCTGGTGAGATTTTCTCATTGTTGTAGTATATTAATGAGTCCTAGCAGAAATTTCTTTTACTTGAAAATCACTCTATTGCTTCTAAGTTGCAAGGGTTTTTGTTTCATATCTATTTTAGAAATTAATAGCATGAGCTAGCATCTACTGTGGCACTATGGGAAAAGCACTAGATTTTAGCATAAAACTTGGGTTCAAATCTCAGCCTTTCCACTTACTATCTGAGCAAGTCATCATACCTTAGTTTCTTCATCAATAAAATAAGAGGAAGGGGCTAGTTAACCTCAAAAAAAAACCCTTAGATCTCCATGAGCCTGCAAGTTAGAAGTTGGGTTGTCGTAAATTCTTGTATGGAAGATATCTAAAAGAAATAAAATCAAATTATGGGGTGAGAGAGGAACATATTGAGAGAGAGAGATAGGGAGAGACAGAATGGGGTGGATTATCTCGCATAAAGGTGGCAAGAGGAAGCAGTTCTGTGGGAGGAGGGTAGAGGGCAGGTGAGGGGGGAATGAGTGAATCTTGCTCTCATCAGATTGGGCCCGAGGAGAGAATACCATACATACCCAATTGGGTATCTTACCCCACAGGAAAGAAGAGGGAAGAAAATAGAAAAAAGGGGGGGGATGATGGAGGGGAGGGCACATGAGGGTGGAGGTAATCAAAAACAAACACTTTCGAAAGGAGACAGGGTCAAGGGAGAAAATTCAATAAAGGGGGATGGGTTGGGAAGGAGCAAAATATAGTTAGTCTTTCACAACATGAGTATTGTGGAAGGGTTATACATAATGATACACATGTGGCCTATGTTGAATTGCTTGACTTCTTGGGGAGGGTGGGTGGGAAGGGAGGAGGAGGGAGAATTTGGAACTCAAAGTTTTTAAAAACAGACGTTCAAAAACAAAAAAAAAAGTTTTTTGCATGCAACTAGAAAATAAGATACACAGGCAGTGGGGAGTAGAAATTTAGCTTGCCCTACAAGAGGGGAAGGGAAAAGGGGAAGGGAGTGGGGTGACAGAAGGGAGGGCTGACTGGGGAACAGGGCAACCAGAATATACGCCATCTCGGAGTGGGGGGGGAGGGTAGAAATGGGGAGAAAATTTGTAATTCAAACTCTTGTGAAAACCAATGCTGAAAACTAAATATGTTAAATAAATTAATTTAATTTAATTTAAAAAAATTAAAAATTAAAAAATTTAAAAAAAAAGATAATGGAAGCAGAGATAGGTGGAGGTGGTTCAAGTCAAGTTAACATCTATTAAGCACCTACTATGAAGGTACTTAAACCTTTCCTGATCCCTGTTCATGTTCTGAAGTCTCAGCTCTGACCATGTTATTCTCTTCATCATTAAACTCCTGTGGCTCCCTATTACCGTAGTATCAAATATAGGATCCTCTGGCTTTAAAGGCCCTTTACAAGCTGCTCTTTCCTACCTTTTCCATTATTATGGAGCAGCTTTTATAAGTGCTGAGGTTACAAAGCAAGGCAAAACACAAACTAACCACTACTACCCCACCCCTGCCAAAAAAAAAGATGTCTGCACTCAGCTCACAATCTGAGGATGAAAATGTGAAAACAACTCAGAACATACATACACAGGATATTTTGAAGATAATCAACAGTGGGAGGGCCCTAGCATTATTGTTGCTGTACGTCTTTGTTTTTGAAGAGGAATAATGATGTCACAGTTGATGTTGTGACTTACAGGTGAATTGAATTTAAGTAAAAAGTGAAGCAGAGTTGCACAAAGTTGTCAGCCTCATTCTCTCTTCCAGAATTATCAGAGTCCATTGGCAAGCAAAAGTCAAGACAACTGGCCATGGCCTGGGAGGCAGTGGATACCTTTGGCTTCTTTGATGTTTGACTAAGCTCTAAGCGCTCCACAGAGCCAGCTTCAGCTGCCTTCACGGCTGTTGGGCAAATTGTTCTCATCCACCAATTTCACTGGGGGAAAGTCTTCACATGCTTGGGGTAGACACCACATTAACTCACTGATGGGTTTGAGGCATGTCTGTCACCCTCAACCTGGTTTAGCCTGTCTGTCGAGAAGGTTTAGCAAGGTGTGGCTGCTGCATGTGCTACAGCATCTTGGAGCCACAGGTGACAGTTGGGTGACACACGGACACCAATGATGGATGAGCAGGCTTGAAAAGTCCTCAGCAAGCCCTCACATGAGAGGTGCTAGTGCTCCTTGAATGCTCATACACCCCAAGGCACCAGCATTAGAGAGGATCAAGAAAGACTTTTTGCAGAAGGCAGGGATTTTAGCTGACTCTTGAAGGAAGTCAGGAAAAACCAAGAGTAGAGATAAACAGAGAGAATTCTATACACATACAGGGGACACCCACTGAATATGCATAGAGTCTGGAGATAGTGTCTTGTGGCAAGAATAGCAAGGAGGCTAATGAATCAGAGAGCACATGAATGGGAGTCAGGTGTAAGATAATGGAAAAGGTGGGAAAGAGCAGCTTGTAAAGGGCTTTTAAAACCAGAGGATTCTATATTTGATACTACGGTAATAGGAAGCCATGGGAGTTTAATGAGGAAGAGAATAACATGGTCAGAGCTGAGACTTCAGAAGATGAACAGGAATCATTAAAGGCTTAAGTACAGGATTTAGGTTCATTATCAAAAAGTGGGGGAATCTCAAGGAAAATCATATCATCTGCTTTCTTGCATAATTCTCTATTACGTTAACAATGTGGTGTCATGATCATTGTTATCTACATTTGTGTCATCCTCCCGCTCCATAAAGGCAGATGAAGAACTGAAACTTCCTGTCTGCTCCCAGCCTCCAACCCTCAGCACCTTGCTTTGGGTGCTGCTGGTACTTAACAAATATTAAATGAATTAAATTTGATTGTTGAATTTTATACTTTGCAATAATTTTATATGTGTGGAATAAAGTCAAAATAATGATCAAAGGCCTCCTTGAAAGGCAAGAGAAATCAAAGAAGGGTATTTTGGCCAAAGCACATGAAAAGACCAAAGTAATGCCACCTCCCTTGTCTCAGTGAAAGTCAGGGCATTTATGGGATAAATGAATTTCTAAAACCTTAACACATTTTTTTTAGATCATCGGCTGGTAAATACATTTCCATCTATCCTACTGACTGCTTCCTTAACCAATTCCTAGTCACAGTACTGAATGCCCTAAAGTGTGGAGCCCCTTAATCACAGAAATTCACCATATTTGAGTGTCATAACTGTGCAAGCAAATATCTCTCTCATTTAAAATTAAAAAAAAAACCAAGAATGAGGAAAGACACATCTGTTCCCCTTTTCCACATATCTCTCAAAGGGCCATATTGCCTATGGAAACCAGTTTTTAAGGAGATTAAGGAAAGGATGTGAATAAGTATTTATATAGCCTCACTATGTGCCAGTCACTGTGCTGAGCTCTTCACAAATATTATCTCATTTGATCTCACTGGATTTTGTTGTGGTTTGTCCTTCAGTCTTGAAGAAGACCATGACAACAGGAAGATGATGCCATGGCTTGCAAATGAAGTGGAATTAAGTGAGGGAGGGCTGTGCAAGGTCACCAGCCTCACTTTCTTCTCCAGAGCCATCTGGGTCCTTATTCAAGGGAGAAAGAATCTTTTCTCTTTGGGAAAGTACAAATTGCCTGAAATCCAGGAAGAGACAATTCATATTGGAACTGCAACAGCCTGTAGACACAATAATAATTTAAAGTTATTTAATTTAATGACTTAATACATATATACATATATATTTAAAACCTGAGGCAGAACTAGACTATGTAATACATTATTCACAAAATAGGCTATAGGCAATTTGAAAGTGTTAGATATCAAATCTATCTTTTAGGCCCTATTATCATGTCTAGACATATTAAGTCAATGGACACCAAGGTGTTCAATTTTTTCCATTCCTTAAAATGAATGTAAGTTACTACATGATTTGTTTGGCAACAATGATTGTTACAGATCATGACAACAGAGAGAATAATCTGATTTTCCCATTCCCATACTTAAACACACACACCACACACACACACACACACACACACACACACACTCATAAATATGTGTTATATATACATATATACATGATATGCACATATAAATCACTCTTGGGATTCTCTATATTTAAACTTAAAATTAGCATGCTACATCATTCAAAAATAACTAAAATTTTAGATTAGAAAGTTCAGGAGGCACTAAGGCATTCACTAGCATGAAATGTGTTTGTCCTAGGTTATTTAATCATTCAACAAACATTAAGCAGCTATTATGTTTAAGATGCTATTTTAAGTACTAGAAATAAAAAAGATTGATTTAACATATGCTTGCTCTCAAGGAACTTGATTACTAAGTAGACAGGCAAAATATATATATATATATATATATATATAAAACTAACAATGATACAAAGGAGAGTGTGTTAAGTATAATGGAGAGAATAGGCAAAAGGACTCTAAGGAGACTGACAAGAAGGAAATTGTTTTCATTCAGGTTGGCGGGTCAAGAAAGCCCTTATTATGGAGATGTCACCCTAGATGACACCTGAAGGAAGGTGGTGGTAGAACACATCAATAGATTTATTGAGGTGGGGTGGAATAGCACAGGAAAATATGAACAGAAGCATGAAGATATGAGAAGTCAACATAAGAATGGAAAATATTATGATTTGGCCTGCATACAGAATATGTGATGAGGTAGCAGGATGTAGTGGATACAAAACTGGTCTTCAATTCAGCAAGGCAAAGGTTAGCCATGTGACCCTGGGCAAGTCATTTAATTTCCCAGGGACATATACAACTCCTTAAGATTTTAAGTTGCGGGAGCCAAGATGGCTGCATGAAAACAACATCTTACCGGAGCTCTCTCACAAGTTCTGTCAGATTCCTATAAAAAAGTGAATTTGAGCAGATTTGAGAGAGTTAGAAACCACGACCAGTCTGAGTGGGGCAAATTTCCAAGCCAGGAGAGTCTGAAAGGCAGAAGGAACAAATCTGTAGGCTTGGAGAGCGCTCGGCGGAGCTGCTCCAGACAGCACCAAAGCGGAAACGGCCAGCCAGGAAACCCATGTGGGAGACAGGTTGGGAGAAAGCTGGGTGCCCAAAACCAGCGGAGATCCCCAGGCCTCCCAACACAGGACCGCAGTCTGTGGAAGCAAAGAGAGGTAGCGCAACACCACCGGCTGTGAGACATCAACTCCTAAGGCTTGCAGCCCAAAGGTACAAAAAAGTCTTCGTGAACTTCCAGGAGACTTAATGGCCAGGAAATAGTTCTAATCCCTCCCCTCCCCACCCAGATAATTCGTCAGAAAAAAACGCTGGAATAGAGGAGACAGAAGTGGGGCTTCAGTGGCCAAGTACAGGGAGTTCCTGAGTCCTGGAGGGGCAGAGACAGCAGGGGCCAATACCAGGAGCCCAGACTTACTCTTGCTCCCCCAGGGGAAGTGCCAGACACCAGCTCAAACAACAAAGAGCTGAGACCATTGCTGAAGAGCAACAGTGCTGGAGAACAACCCCAGGGGAAGACACTTCAGGCAGCCAGTCCCCTCCCCAACACCTCAGGAAACTGAAGGCTATAATTCACAAAGCCAACAACTAGACTCACAACCCCCAGAATAAGAAAGCTGGGACAGAGAGCCCTGAGCCCCAAAAGCAGATATTTATTGTAAACCCAGGAAAAGGCTAACCAACATGAAGAACACAAAAAAAAAAAAAAAAAAAAACAAGGACCATTGATTCTTTTTGTGGAGACAGGCATGACCAAAATACCAACTTGGAAGAAGATAGCAATGACACTATACCTACATCTGATACCTCAAAAGGTAGTGTGAACTGGTCTCAAGCCCCAAAAGCATTACTGGAAGAGCTAAAGGAGAATTTTAAAAACCAAATTAGGGAGGTAAAAGAAAAAATAGAAAAAATGGAAAAAAATCCACTGACAAAATCAAGTCCCTAAAGAATAAGATTGGTGAAATGGCTATGGAGATACAGAATCTAAAGAGAGAAAATGACACCCTGAGAGGTAAAATCAACCAATTGAAAAAGGAGACTCAAAAGCAAAATGAAGACAGTAACTCATTAAAAACTAGAGTTGAGCAAGTAGAAGCTAATGACTCTATGAGGCATCAAAAAGTAGTAAAACAAAATGTAAAGAATGAAAAATTAGAAAAAAATATGAAATATCTGATTGGGAAAACAACTGACCTGGAAAAATAGATCCAGGAGAGACAATTTAAGAGTTATTGGTCTACTGGAAATCCACGATGAAAAAAAGAGCCTTGACAGTATCTTTGAAGAAATTATCAAAGACAACTGCCCAGAGGTCCTAGAACCAGAGGGCAAAATAGTCATTGAAAGAATTCACCGATCACCCCCTGAAAGAGATCCCAAACTGAAAACACCAAGAAATATTATAGCCAGATTTCAGAATTACAATGTCAAGAAGATTTTAAGTTGCAAAGAAGGTTCAGAACTAGATTAAGAAGGAGAGTTTGCTTATCTGGGGTTTCTTTTTACTAAGGAAATTACAGGCCTACTTCTTATTCCTATCCTTATCCCAATAGAATATATAGCAGAGTAGCATGAGATAAACCTGGAAAGACATATTGGAACCAGATTATTGGTCCTGATATTTTTGTTGCTAAACTGTTTATACCCTTTGACCAGGAGATCCTACTACAAAGGTATATAAATACCCCAAGGAAGTCAACAACAAGCATTTATTAAATGTCAGGCCCCATGCAAAGTGCTGCAAATACAAATACAAATAGAAAGAAAGACAGTTATTGTACTCAAGAAGCTTATATTCTAATGAGTTAAGACAGCACAAAATAGAAACTGAAAAGGTGAAGGAGAAAGGGAGAAAGAAAAAAGTATCCTCATGCTGGCATGGTAGAAAAAATCCAGAGATTCTGGGGACAGAGTCCAGAGATCAATGAAGATATGGCAAACCAAGGTGCTTTCCTCTAAAAATGGAGGTTCCAGGAGGAACCATCTCAATTAGAGACAGGCACCACAGAGTCAGAATGGGCTTCCAGTATGAGGCCATGGATGGAGTGAACTTCTTGGGTGAAGAGGTCTTGACAAGATGAAGTTCCAGGGTGAGAAGGCAGCTGGGACACAGTAGAGAAAGTGAAGAGACTTAGGAATAGAACATATGTGTGTATGCATGCTTGTATGTGTGTATATATATATATACACACATATACATATATGTATATATACATACATACACATATATGTATGTATATACATACACATATATACATGCATATATACACACACATAATGTCTGGAAACAATCTGGGGAACTGGGGGATGGATGAAAACCTATGTTATATAAATTTCTTGTTTGCGTGTGCATGCATAAAATGCATATAAATATAAATGTAAAGGAAGATGCAGTAAGAAATGACAAATTTGAGGAAATGAGCATGAAAAGATGTATATGAAGTAATGCCAAGTGAAATTAACAAAACCAAAAGGCATAATTTTAAACTATCTTAATAACTTTAAACTGCACTAAGATTTTTGGGACACACTGTATGTACAATGCCTTGTTATTGTTCAGTCATTCAGTTTTGTATGATTCTGCATGACCCCCTGGACAGTATGGTCCATGGGGTGTTCTTGATGAAGATACTGAAGTGGTTTGTAATTTCCTTCTCCAGTTAAGGAATGCAAACACAGGTTAAATGACTTACCCAAGGTCACACAGCTAATAATGGCTACAACAATATAAATTATAAGATCATTAAAAGGAAGACAGAGTAACTGAAGCATGAAAAATAGTCATAGAGAATGGATAAGGAAGCATAGCGCCCTCTTCACAGCATAGAGACAGAACACTAATATGTCAGAACATTGTGTATGCTGTGTCAGGTAGTTTCTCTTAATTGTTTTTCTTTATTCTGAAGGAGATTTCAATCTGGAAAGTTGGGCGGGAGAGGGGAGGCAGTATAAGAAATGCCTGTGATAGAAAGAAAGAAAGAAAGAAAGAAAGGAAGGAAGGAAGGAAGAAAGAAGGAAGGAAAGAAAGAGAAAGAAAGGAAGAAAGAAAAAGAAAGGAAGGAAGGAAGGAAGAAAGATAAAGAACGAAAGAAAGAAGAAAAGCATAAATGAAGTTTGAAAAAGTTAAGATCCACTTCTATCCCCATGAACTGCTTCAAAATCTCTGATTCCTTCTATTTCCCCTTTAAGTCATGCCCCGCCCCAATAAGTAGAAATACTTGTATTCAGTTTAAAAGGCATTGACCGGAAGCTGGCTATTGTCAGAATGTTCCTGTTAAAGGGCCCAATCCTAGACATTCAGTTGTTAAAACAAGTCTACCATGCTTAACCATATGCTTGTACTTTTATTAGTAAACTATTACATGCGTATGTACAACTCATTTGACAGTTTATCGTACACTGCCTTTTGACCTCTCCCGCATTGTCTTAGCAAGCTCACTACTTCATCAAGCAGACCACACTTCTTTCATCAACTCCACGTCCCTCTTTCTCTTCACTTTCCCTCGGGAATAGCATCCACTCCCATTGCTTCATCTATCACTTCTATACAGATGGGAACTAATGTGAACATCTCTGTCCCTTGCACAGTCAGGAGCAAGGTTCACCCCTGACATAATCCTCTTGGATATTTCAAACACCTGTGGGACCGAAGTCTGCCAACACTCAAAATGGGGTAGAAAATCAGTCAGAAAACACACAGAATCTATCTGAGGAACAGAGATCCCCATGGTGTCCCTAGCTTACTACAGCATTTATCACTGCCTCTGCAAGCTCCCGCATTCTAGACCCTGACCATAGGGCTTTAACTCACATTTTGTAATCAGTATTTTGCAACAAATTGCTTATTCCCATTAAAGGGGAGCTTCTTTCCCACTATGACCACCATCTCTACACCTCACCTTAGTGTTCTGCTCCAGTGCTACCACACGATGTAATAGCTCTTTGTATGCCATAAAAAGGGTCATATTACTGGGTCCCTGGCTTTCATTCCTGGTTCTCCCAACACTAGGGAAAAGATTTAACTCTCCAAAGGATGGACCCGCCCAGCATAAGAGAATTGATAGTCATACTGTTCTCTGTGTTGACTCCTCAACTCCAACTGATATTGTCCTAGGTATAATTATTACTTTTATTATTTATAGTGTTGCCTGCCACTTTGAAACAATAGAACCTGACTGATCTTAGGCTTTAGGTGACTTCTCTAGATTCTATCACTGGTGTTACCCTGGGCAAGTCACTTAATCCCTGTTTGCCTCATTTCCTCAACTGTAAAATGGGGGTAACAGCAGCTACCTCCCAGGGTTGCTGTGAGGATCAATTGAGATGATAATTGTAAAAGGCTTAAAACTCTGCCTGGGACATAGTAAGCATTACATAAATGTTAGCTATTATTAGTTATTATTATGGTCTGCCTGCACACACTTCCTGATGTAAAGAAAACTCTCTAGTTCAACCACCTTCCTGACAATTCCCTGATGATAGCATCTGTAAGTTAATGTTACGCTTCTGAACAGATAGACAGAGATAGAGACAAATAGAAAGAGTAAGGAAAGAGAGAAAAAGAGACAGAAAGACAGAGATAGAGTGAGAGATAGGAGAGAGTGAGAGACGGAAAGAGAGAGAGGTGACCTCTGTTGGAGGTGACACAGTTCTGTGGTCATTGAGGAACCAAAGAGTGTGAAGGAGGGGACTGTAAAAAAAGATGTGCACAAAATCTCAGATGTTGTTGATATAAAAAAGACAACTCAAAGCACAACAACTACCGTTCCATAGGCCTACTCTCTCAACTCAAGTATCTTCACTGAGGATATTATGAGGGAACAAATAAGCTTTCACAGGCAATATTCAACAGTGGATCAAATTTTATCATCTCACAAACTAACTGAGAGATTTGTAGAAAATATAAGATCCCATTGTACTTGTCTGTTGAGTATATAAAAAAATCATTCAATTTAACAGAACAAAACTCAGCTTTAAAGGTCCTCTTACAACAGGGTGTCACCCATCCATACATAAGAATCATTTAAGATCCCTTAGAAACTTAACAACAAAAACAACCCCATTCAATGACTCTTTAATAATAAACATCAGACAAGACTTAAAACAGGGAGATGTATACTCACCAAAGGTACTCATCACACTGATGGAGATCTAGTGAAGTTTTGATCAAAAAGGAATTTCCTGTTGGTGGTGGGGTCCTCTATATATTCCTGTTTGCAGATGATATTGTGTTATTTGCATCACATTCCAAGACATTGCAGAGATTCCTGGTAGAAATCTGCAATCACTCAAAGGTGTTCAACCTATCCATCAACAAAAGAAAGATCAAATGGATGGAGAATATCTATTGCCCATATTTAAACATGCATTTGGATGGACACACTATAGAGATTAGCCATCATATGTGGAATAGACAGTGCAGATAAAGAATGAACTGGACCCAGAAACAAACAGTAGGAGGAGAGCAGGCTGAATTACTTTCAAGAAATTGCAAAGCTCACCACAAGCTTTCCATGGAAGCAAAAGGCCATATTCTCAATATTAACAATTATTGAGAGGCGGATTTTACAAAGAGAGGTGAGTTCACTCCAATGAGGGGTGACACTGTGTCACTCTTGGACAGAGAAACTATTCCTATACCCAGACTACCCCCAGCCTTGGGCAATTTAGACGAAAGGATCTATCTCCACCCAAGCATAATTGAGTGGAATTCGCCTTAGACTTGTGATTCCTTGTAAGGTTGGATGGGGTCAGATAGAGGAGAAAGTTAGCTTAACCTTCAGAGACTGGGGTTTTGAAATGAGAATAATAGAAAAAGGAAGAACTCTGAATCTCTCCAGATCATTGGTCATTAATAAGCATTTTTCTCAAAAGCATAGTTTTACTTATTGGTTGAAGGGTAAGTTTTTTCTAGGTTTGGATAGAATAAATTAAGATATCCTACATTCTATGTCCTGTTTGTCTCCATGCTTCCCATGAAAAAACACATTATCACTTTTATGAGTTCTAACATGAGTCAAATCATAATATTCCTAAGGGAGAATCTGGAAGGGAGGAGAAAATGAATAAAATCCTGTTATCTCCAGGGGAAAACTTAGGGTAGAAGCATGGACCAAAAAAGTATAATTATTGCAAAGCCCCAATGTGGAAAACAGTCTATTTAAATCCAGATTTTCAGTTCTAGGCCACAGGTTACACTATTAATGAAGGTTTGTTGACTTCAAAGTACCATTATCTGCAGTCTTAAATGATCACATTAAGGCAAACCTAACTAGTTTTTGTTTTTGTTTATGGTTCTTAATCAAACTCTTCTTTCAGTGAACTTCAGCTATCCTGCGGATTGAGGTAGTCCTTATGTGTTCAGATTCATTTCAACTTATGTCTCTCATGTCAAACATACCAACTTTGAACTGACAGACCTTAATGAACTCTGGGTTAAAGAATAAAATGTAGTTCTTTAGCAACTGAGACCAACTCACTTCTCATGTATTTAACCACTTTGATTAGGATCATTATCGTCATCCCAGATATTGATTCATGCCTCCAGAGATCCAAGTTCAGCTACTGCAATGTATTCTCCCATCTGAGAAGTTCCATTAAGTAAACTACCTTTTCAGAAGTATTTTCCACTTTCCTTCACATAAAAGATGGGGTCAGTGAAATAGCAGAAAGCTTTTGCCAAGGCAAAAACAAACCATTGTCATGAGGCAATGAACTACTAAATGAACTAAACTTTAATTTTAAAATCTGGTTTTAAAATTGCTCTTTTTTAAGAATTGGCACTCCATTTTCTTAATTATGTGTGCATGCTCACCCTTGACAGGAAAGATGCTTGTGTTATCACTTTATCTTCTGCTCCTCCTTAGGTGGCCTCCAGGGGATTTCAGTATACCTTGCTGAGATTTATTATTACAAGCTTGTAAGGTTGTTTTTTTGTGTGCTGGGGTTTTTTGTTGTTGTTTTTTTTAAAGTTTTAGCAGCCACACTGCACTGCCTGAAGCTCAGCACACAGGAGATTTTGGCAGGTCTTTTAATGATGTCAGTTTAAAATAAGTAAACATTCACTGGAACAGACCACTACTGGTATACTTGATTTTTACTGCTGAGGAGAAAAAAATAATAGCTGTTTCTGATGTTTTGATGACCACACTTTTCGATTTGCTTTTTCCACCTGCCTTTTTTTTCCCCTCCTCTTTTAAGGTTCTAGTCCTTTCTCTTCGCTACATCGATTTCTAGCTTTCCTTATAAGGTAATGCGCCACTTACCCAACCATGAGACTTCTAATAAATTCAGCTATCTGGAATTCAATACAACATCTTGGCACTTCCTCCACAGGGAAGAGTGGAGTCAACCTCAGGCCTACAGACTATAGGCTATTGACTTCATAGTGTGCGTATAATTAAAGTTGCTGATTTAGTAGGCTTGAGAATCTGGTTTCCCTAAGCAAGCTTTAGTTCTGCCCTAAATTACATCAGACAGGAGATTAGAAGCAGTAAAGGGGCTCCTTAAGGCAGACCAAGGGACCACAATGAGATGTGATGTTTATATCATAGGAAAGGAGAGAAGAAAAATAAATAGAAAATCATAGAAATCTTAAAAGAGAAAATAGTCCTCAGTCAACTCAGGAGCTCCTGAAGACAACAATTCACCACAGCATAGTTCATCATTATGCTCCATATACTCTCTTCAATAAGGCAAAGATGAATATGATATATTCTAGAATATTCCTATCAAAGTAATACATTGAAAAATAAATAAATTTACTCACCTGCTCGAGAATCATCATTGGGGTGTCATTGTGTATAAATCTAGACAGATGACAGATAGATATATGATAGATAGATACAGATATAACACGCATATATGCATGTGTGTTTGTATATGCGAGTGTGTACATATATTTATTTTATTACTCAAATACACAATTAAGACTGATATTCAAGGACCCCAATAATCTATACCCAAATAACTTTTCTAACCTTATCTCTCTCTCTCTGCTCCCCTTCAGGGGTCCTATATTCTAGCTGTTATTCAGTTTCCAAACAAGTTCTACAGTAAGGTAGGGTGCTATTTTACTCATTTCCCTGTCTCTACCCTGCCTCTCCACTCCCCTATTCTCTCTCTCTCTCTCTCTCTCTCTCTCTCTCTCTCTCACACACACACACACACACACACACACACACACGCATGCATGCACACACACATTTCCCTTTGTTTCCCCCATCTCCCTTTCATTCTCTCTCTCCCCTCTGGTTCCTTCCTTTCTAGGTATAGAAATGCTCAGGTCTCCCATTTCCTTCTCTTGATTCTGGCATTCCCCCAACCTGTCTACTTCCTTTCACTCTTTTTTTTTTACATCCAAACTTTAAAAAAAAAGACTAGTGTGCAGTATCTGTCTCCACTTTATCGTCCCTCCCTCCTCTATTCTTCATTATGTGTCTTCCCCTCTCAGGTCATATGTGTATGTATATATGTATGTCTGTGAATAGATCAATAAATAGATAGATAGATGGAGATGTATATATATATATATATATATATATATATATTCTTTCTTTTTTCTATTGCTTCTATGAAGTTATATACTTGATAATTGGAAATATATTTTTCAATTACCAGGCATTCATTTTTAAGTTTTTAATTATGTATTTGTTTTCAAACTCAAAGCATTCATTTTCAATTTTCAATTATGTATATATATACATATGCTTATTTTTCACAGAAGGAAGGAAGGAAAAAAGAGAAAGAAAAAGAAATGAAGAAAGAGAGAAAAAGACAGATAGACATAAGCCAAATCAAACAAAACATAGTCACATATCAGTCATGTCCAAAAATGAATTGCTTATTCTCCATTTTAGTCTATTCCATTTCTGTCATGAAGTAAATAGCATTCTCTGCATGTCTCTTAGAAACTTTTCAATGAGGAAATGAGGAAAAAAACTAATGACTTTTTAAATTGCTAAACCCAGGGTACTTTTCCCAACTGTCACCCTTTTGGACCTTTCTGAAGCATTTGGCATTGTTAACTAACTTTTCTCCTCCCTTTGCTCCTGCTGCTATTCCAGCCTTGTCTTTTGTTATTCTCTCTCTTAGCAATCTCACCAAATCCAAAGGCCTCAGGTAGGACACAGGTAAAGATACCTTCCAAAGCTATCAGGACAGAACAGATTGCTCATTTCAATGTAT
This sequence comes from Trichosurus vulpecula, assembly GCF_011100635.1. Lineage (NCBI taxonomy): Eukaryota > Metazoa > Chordata > Mammalia > Diprotodontia > Phalangeridae > Trichosurus > Trichosurus vulpecula. The sequence continues at coordinate 380,808,941 of NC_050576.1, forward strand.
ACCTCGCTCCTAGACCTCTACAAGTAAAGGTCCCACGAGAACGTCAGAGTTCATTTGAATTCATCACTTTCCCACACTCAACCTTCCCTTTCTCCTTACATTTTGGGAGGTGATGCTACCATCCTCCCAGTCATGCAGGTTTGAAACTTTGAAACCATTGTTTCCTCTTCCCTTTTCCTCATCTCCCAGTTGCTAAGTCAGGTCAATTCGATGTCCACACGGCATCTTTCCCATCCATCTCCTCCTCTCTACTCATCCTGCCACCATTCTGGTTCAAATTTTCATCACTTTTCCGCTATTCCACTCTAATAGCTTCCTAACTGGCCCTACTACCTCAACTCTCCTTATTTTAATCCATTTTTATACTGCTACCAAAATAGTCTACCTAAACCATGGACTCACCCTATCACTCCACTGTTCGAGGATCTGTGGGTCAAAATATATACTCCTTAGGCTCATATCTAAGGCCCTCCTAAGTTTGGCCCCAGCTTATCTTACAGTAAGTTTTCACACACTTGAAGTTTCACCTAAAGTAGACTATTCTTTGTGCCCCAATGTTGCATTACCTTACCCTGCCTCCATGTTTTAAGGAAGGCCTTTTTTCCCATTCCTAGAATGAGCTCATTCCATGTGTCCACCTGTAGAAATGCTTCTCTTCCTTTAAGAGCCGGCTCAGGTGACGTTTCTTTTATGAAACCATCTCTTCTCAGACTCTTCATCACACCACTCCGCCAACTCCCACCTGAAAGTGCTGCTTGCTTCCTCATCGGACTTTCTTATAGCCTTTCCTCTTGGTCTTTTATTTGCCCTTATCAAACTCTACCTTATATAAGATTCATTTATAAACATGCCATTAGATCATAAGCCCTGTAAGGTGAAGGACTGTGTTTTTTATTTCACACACTGAAAAAATCTCCAAGTCCTAGAACAGAGCCTTGAACATAGTAGGCACTTCGATGTTTGTTAAACAGTACTGAAATTGAATTAAAGTGGTAAGCTTCTTTTATATATTTTTCAAAAACCACTTATTCAAGATGTCTTATTCCCTGGAGATGCTAGATCAATAAATATATCATGATGCTTTATTCTGCTCTGCTTAATTTCTCTTTCTTTAGTATAATTCTAGAGATGATTTCTTACAGAAAATACAATTCTTCACAATTAACTTTTGCCATTCTATTGTACAGTTAATGGCAAAAAGCAAGGCAGAAAATGCACATTTCACCACTCATTATCTTCCCAAGTAGAGTGGTTTATATTACCACTGAAAAGCTTAAAACTTCAAAACAGAACTTTAATTAGCATATATGGTACTTGCCCCAGTAATCAAACCTCTACCACAAAGATTTATCGGTATTGTCACCTTATTATAAGCCTTCTTGTGAACTTATAAAAAGTCTTTTCCTCTTTGTTTTTTGGTTTCAAACTGCAAAAATTGTGATATGCTCATAGATGTTGGCTTACTTGAGGTTGTACCTTTAAGTGAGGGAGATCAAAGGGAAATAGATCCAGATAAAAATGACTTTTGGCAGAGAATTTGTGTCTTAAACATTATAAACAGAAATATCCTTTGCTTAACAGAAATTAACAACAAAATTCCTGTGTCTAGCAAACCTCTAAAAACAGGATTTCATTGTATGAAGATCTCCTAATGAGTTTATCAGCCATTCGCTGCATTACAAATCACCAGGATGAGAAGAGAATGGTCAATAGGAACATACTTTATTAGTTTGCTAATAAGCCATAGCTCATTGAGTGTTAGCTCGGGAATCAGGAGACCTGACCTCTGGCCCTGGCTATGAGACTAGCTGGCAGTTAGACTCTGGGTAAATTGCAACCTCTTCAAGCTTCAGTTTCCTCATATGTAAAATAAGGCAATTTCTAAAGTCCCTTCTGAATCTGTGGTTGGAATTTATTTGTTACAGGATGTGTGTAACGGTTAAGAATTAGAATAATAAATATTTATATGGCACTTTGTAGTTTTCAAAATGCTTGCAAATATTGTCTCATTTTATCTTTACAACAACCTTAGGAGGTAATTCTTATTTTATACACAAGGAAACAGGTTAAGTGACTTGCCCAGGGTCATAAAGCTAGAAAGTGTCTGAGGCCAGATTTGAATTCATTCTCTCTTCCTTCCATATCCCATGTTCTGCCACTGTATCACTAGCTGAATATTCATATGTGTCAATTCCTCAAGAATTCCTGATGTTGTCTGCATGGGTACTCCATTAACACAGGTCACAGCTCCTTTGTACCTCAATAGATGCCAGTAGCTCTTGCACAACTGTGGCAGATCTGGAAACAAGACATTTGGGTTAAGATATTTTCTCTGGTGTTATCTGAATGAAATAATGAATGAATGAATGGAAAATCACTTAGTAAGTTTTTAGCGTGTGCAAAGTACTGTCCTAAGTGCTAGGCTGACAAGTAGAAAGGCAAGATGGGTCACTGGGTTACCTTGTGCAAGTTGCTTTAGCCCTCCAGCCTTAAGCTTCAGATGTGCTAAATGAGAAGGTTCAAATAGAGAGCCTCTAAAACCCTCTCTTTCTCTAAACAGGGGTGGGGAACATGCGGCCTTGAGGCCACACAGGGCCCTTTAGGTCACAGAACGTTTTTGTGAAGTTTGGATTCAGTCAAAGCGCCATACTCGAGGACCTAGATGGCCACATGTGGCCTCGAGGCTGCAGGTTCCCCACCCCTGCCCACATGATTCTATATTCTAATTTGTTGCTTTGTCTAAAAGAAGAAGAAAGAAGAAAAAGAAAAAGAAGGAGGAGGAGGAAGGAGAAAGAGGAAGGAAGAAAAGGAACAGGAGGAGGAAGAAGAGGGAGAATAGGAAGAACAAGAACAAGAAGAAGAACGAGAAGAAGAAGAACAACAACAAGAAAAAGAACAAGAAAAAGAACAAGAAGAAGAACAAGAACAAGAAGAAGAACAAGAACAAGAGGAACAAGAAGAAGAAGAAGAAGAACAACAACAACAACAACAACAAGAAAAAACTAATCACCTGGTAGTAATTCTTGTAGTGAAAAGCCTCTCTCAAATTAGCTACCGTGGTCCCAAGATGGTAAATCTCCTGGTCATTTCCAAGGCCTTACTCATCGCCTTTCCAAATTAGTAGGACTTGGTTACATTCCAGTGGCATGGCATTTGTAAACTCAGGGCCAGGTAAGATTAATAAAGCCAAGACCACATCTTGTCTAAACATCTAAACTTTATATCTCCCTAATTCTTAGGACAGCACACTGCCTACAGAAGCTGGGCACACATCAAAGGTTTGTTGGGTGGAATTAAATTGAACTGAAAGAAGTAAGCAAGTTTGAATGACTAGAACAGTATACACACACACAAGGGCACACACATGTATGTGTGCAGACACACACACACACACACACACAAAGGGATTACCTCAAGTCTAAAGTTGGAAGTGGTTTGAAGCTGCTGAAAGTACAAGTTTAAAAAGATTTTGTACATTCTTATGTGATTTTATTACTTCAGGGACCAATTTTTTCCTAAACACATTTCCAATAAAATAATGGAAGTCAATGGGAAAATAGGATTCACTCGACAGAAGTTTACTTTGCAGAGTTATTCTATAAAGTGACAGATAGCTGTAACATGAGACTGGTCTCTAAACTCTGGATTAGAGAATTAGACTCACTAATTTATAACTTAGTGCTGGCTGTCATTTCCTAGTACATCACTTATAGGGATAGTGGAAAAAGAAAACACCGACTTCCAGTCCTAATTTTAACAGTAGCCTTTCTCTCTCCCCTTTCCTACCTCCAACTGGATTAGGACAGATCTACACATACTAAAGTGAAGAGATGCATTAGTAATTACATTGTAAATTTAAGCCAGTACTGAAAACAATAGAATAATTCAGGAGGGATTTAAGTTAAAAAAAAATACTTAAGTATTTAAAAGGTCCTATCATATCATGAGCATAGACTAAAAAAAATCAACTTCATATACCTAAGATAGGGAGTTGTGACTAGATCAGGCCTGCACAACCTGCAGCCCTAAGGGTCACTCAGGCTACTAGTAGCACGTCAAAGGATACATCCTTTGTACGTAGAGGAAATGCTTTTGGGTGCCACAGGTGGTCAGCAGGCTGTAAGCAGCCCACAGGCCATGGGTTGTGTAGACCTCAGCTAGATAATAGTTCCTCTAAAAAAAATTAAAAAGATCTGGGAATTTTAGTGGACAAATTAAGCATTCAGTCAATAGTAAAATACAGCTGTCAATAAACCAATGTTTGGGGAGTCATAGCTTCCAGTATTAATAAGGGATTAGTCCCATGGTACTCTGCTCTTCTTAGAACACATATTGTGTTCAACTGTTAGCAGCACATTTTCAGAAGGATATGTATAAGCTGGAGAGTGTCCAAAGAAAGACAAGATAAAGATAAAAAAATGAGTCCATTTGAAAGCCGGTTGAAGGCACTTCAGGACTTTACCTAGGAGAAGAGACGATGTTGGAAATGACGGCAGCCTTCAAGTATTTGAAAGGCTACTAGCACATGAAAGAGAAGTCAGACTTGTTATTCTTGTTCCCAAAAGGCAGAACTAGGAACCCATGACTTGAAGTCACAAAGAAACACACTTAGACTTGATACTAAGAACATCCTAACAAGTCGAATCATTTAGAAGTTAGATTGCCTTGGAAGGGTTCCCCTTGCTTTAAGGTCCTTCAGTGAAGATAAATGATGATTTTAGCAGATATTTAAGTTGATAATTGTTGATAGTTTTTACTTGCCCTTTTTTGGATTAAAAAAAGTCCATGAAATTTGGTATTTATTTTGACTTTTGACTCTACACACACTCAAATGACTAATGTGATGAGCAATATCCTGCATATTCTTATTTGTTTTGTTTTTGAGACTGGATCTCTCTGTTGCCCAAGGTGTGAGTGCAATGGCCACACATGGTCTTATTTTCACTACTGATTAGCACAACAGCTTTGACCTGCTCCATGTCTGAACTGAACCAATTTGCCCCTCTTTAATTAGCCTTGTGACTCCCCATTCAAGGAGTATCACCATGTTGGTGGCACACTCACTATGGGTGTATGATCAAATTTAACTCTAAAGTCCAAGCAACACACAAACCTCAGACTCCCTAGTTGCAGGCATTACAGGCCTGCATCAATATGCCTAACATATCTGTTAAGTCATAGCAAATTAGATTCTTTTATAAATTTGTTAGATTTTTGCCATGATCAGAGCACTGTTTCCCTTTTGTTAGAAAAACATATACATGTGCAGTTTATAAACACTTGGCCTCATTAATTTTTTGACCCTGAACCATATATTCTGATACGGTTTTTACCATTCTTTGCTGTATCTGGCTTCACATTGAAGCAACAAGATATATATTGACTTGATTTGGAGCACCTTCTTTTATGGAATTTCTTTTCTTCTTTATCCTTGCCAAGAGGTATTTGTGCATAAAATATGATTATATTCATGGTAATCTATTTTTATGCTCATCTCAAACACTGCAAAGTAAGATAACCAAGAGCTCTATGCAATAATGTTTCTTGTTTCCTTTGGACACACAGCAAAACCAACTCTTGAATACAATAATTCGATTCTATTGTTTCTCCAAGAAAAACTTTGAGTTGTCCTTCCGCTTACCTGCAACTTCTTTATGTCATCTAGCTTCATTTATGGTAAATATGCCAATCTGATTGTTGTTAATTCTGCCCCATGGTAGTATATCAACTAATTGGCCATTGGATAAAGATCCAATATGGAATATTTAACATTAATTAATGCTACAGGTGACTTTAAAACTGTGTGATTCTTTCCACTCTGTTGGTATTTCTACTTTTCTGCTATCATCATTGCAGAAGAAAGACTGACAAAAAACTGAGGATGCCTTCATATTTTTATCCATTTGGGGGGGGGTAGTTTACAAAGAGGGAAAAATCCATTCCCTGGTGGTCAAGCCTCATGTGATGAGCTTTTCAACACTTGACTAGGTTGGTCCTTGGCCAACAGGCACAATCTGTCACCAGATCATACTTGAAGCCTATGTACCTTGGTAAACCTTTCCAGAGTTTTTACTTAATAAGTATAAACTTCAAGAACCAAGGGTCAGTTCTATGCTATGGAAGGACACTGGAATAGGACTTCTATAGAAATAGTGAAGGCATGTGGCTGTAATGTAATCTACTTGGAGAATGGCATTTCAACTCAATTGTGTTACAAAGATTAGTTGAAGGAACTAATCATGTTTAGGATGTAGAAGAGAAGACTTGGGAAGAAAATGATAAATGTCTTCAAATATTTGAACCACTATCATGTGCTAGAATGGATTAGACTTGTTTTGTTTGGCCCAAGAGAGCAGAGCAAGCACAATGAGTAAAATATAGAAAGAGACCAATTTAAGATTGATGTTTGGACAAAAAAAAATTCCTAACAATTATAGATTTCAAAGGTGTAATTGGCTGCCTCAAGAGATAATGAGTTTTCTCCTTGGAGGTCTTCAAGCTGTGACTGGATGACCACTTCTTGGACATGATACAGTGGGGTTTCCTTTCATATATAGGTTGCACTAGTTGGCTGTTGAGGTCTCTTTCACTTTCAAAACTCAATGATTTTGTGAGCCCTAACACTTAAAGAATTGATCCAATTTGACAAGGTGACTATTCTCAATGGGTTTCTGCTTATAGATACAAGCAGTGATTGGGACTTAAGGGCAACAGACCTGAGGAGGGTATGTGCGTGTTATATCTCCAGAAACATTAGAGGTCTTCAATACCTTTTCTTTCTTCTTTCCACAATGAGCACTATAAATAGATTTCCTTTATTCATGTGGAAATAACTGTGGTATAATTGTCCCTGATGGCAAGAGTCAACTGATAGAGTACCTTAATGGATATTCTTTTGTTCCTACTGCTTTGATTATCATAGTGGCATCCACATTCTAAGTATTTTTCAAATTTTCCCTCCAAGAAATTGATAGTATTCTCCATCCAGAAAGCCGATGGCCAGGACAAGGGATGCAGAAATGTAGGGCTCCCCAAGCAGTGCTCAGGTAGCTTTTTGTCTGTCAACTCCAGTCACACCATAAAATGGACAAAAGTACCCAGGAGTCATTTTGGGATGTTGCATTCTATCTTTCCCCCCTGAGCTGATGTAGTTAAAATTAAAGAAGTTAGACGTGACAATAGAAATCTTGAGTCTAAGGTTTATAAGATAATATGAGGTGAGGAACTGGAAAAAATTATAAAATTTAATTTCCTAGTCATATCTAGGAATAACTTCAAAGTCCAGCTTGTATCAATATATACAACATTCTGGTAGAAGGAGAACCAAAAGCAAATATGAGAATTGTGCAGAGCAAGAAATATCATGGAAACATATTGTATAAACCTGTCTGTTCACTAACAGTGAGGTGAAGTTTCAGTTTATCTTTTTGATAGATTTGATTACATTCATATAAATAATGTATGGGCAGAAAGAGAAGAAATTCACCAGTTTCTGATTTGAAAGCAAAACCTCCCTTGTTCTCACTAAGCATTGTTGACTCAGTGAGTTCATTTGAATCCTCAAGAGGACATCAAAAATGAAAACAAAGGAGAGGGTATTTTTAAGAATAGGTACTGGATCTGAAAATGTCCAGGAAGCTTTGGTCCCTTATGAAAGGGTTCCCAGCAAAAATCAGATGAGCTAAATCTGCATTTTAGAATTTATGAAATTCAGTTCTTGTGCTCAACTACATTCTCTAAACTTGCTTCTTTGTTTTTTCTTCCGGCTGATCAGTCTCCTTTTTCTTCACCTCTATTTATTTGTTTGATTTTTGGATCTATTGACTTTGAGCTCCTTGCCTGGACATTAATTGTACAAAATCCTCAGTTTGATATTTAATACCTTTCATAATCTAGCTCCTTTCTAAGATATTTAACATTGATCCCCATCATGAACTTTACATTCCTGCCAAACCAAATTGATCTACCTGCTGACCCCTGAACTAAATGTGCCTTCTTTTGACTTGATGCCTTTGCATTGGCTGTCCCCCATTCTTGGAATGCCTTCTCTTATTTCCACCAATTAAAATTGATGGCTTTCACTCATTTGCCCCCTTCTCAAGACTCTACTCCTCTCCAAGACCCAGTAAAACTATCATAAATACAATTATGATATGTTGTATCTCCCCAGTAGAAAGTAAAACTCATTTTCCCCTTTGTTTTTATATCCCAAGGATCTAGGAGAGCACATTGTAATATAGTAGGTCCTTAAGAACAGCTCACTTTATTTGGTTTAGATTATATTGAATTGTGAATTTAAGAAAGCTGTTTAATCTCTATAGACCAGTTTCCTCCTGGTTAATGTGAAGGAGTTAGTTGGGCTAAATGATTTTATAGGCCCTTTCATCTCTAAAGTGTGATGATAAATACAAGTATGTGTTCTTTCTTTCTTTCTATTTTCTTATAATTCATGTAATAAATCAAAAGAGAGAGAGAGGAGAGAGAGACATATTGGCGTGAATAATACAACACATTTAGATATATTTAGTCTAATTTGGCTCATCTGGTTCATTGAATTCTGAGATGAGCAATTCATTGAAAAGCAAGGGAATGAATTCACAGATCCCATTCACCCCTGTGACTCTGGAAAATGAAATTTTCTCAATTAGTCTAAATAAGAGTGGAATCCTACAGAAGGGCTATACCTAGGAGCAAGTAACCTCCCACTGAGAGCATTTCTCATTGATTTTTAAATTAGAAAAAGAAAAGCATTTATAAATTGAATTTGAAATCAGGAACTGTATCATGAGTGAATGGGAAGCCAAAATCAAACTAAAATTTTAGTGTGTTATATTAACAATTGGCATGAAGAAACCATTCATTCAATAAACACATATTGGAGTGCCCATGTGAAAAGTACTCTTCTTGGCACTGGGAGGAATATAAAGAATAATAATAAAATAGTCCTGCCTTCAAGGAACTATACTAGCAAGGAAATATAAATATACAAATAACTACTATATAGGGTGAAGGATGGTAAGCCCTGTGCATTGTAGCTGTCTCAGTTCTTATGTGAGTAACAGCTCCACTGATTCATGTGAAATCTCCTGATTCTGTGCACAGGCTGTACTCTATGCCTGGAGTTTTTCCCCTTTTACCTCTACTTCTTTGAATCTGTAGATTGTTTCAAGTCTCTATCAAGTGCTACTATGTAGATGAAGTTTTTTATGATCCTCCATTTTTCAGTGCCCCTCCCCTCAATTATTTTTTGGTATTTACTCTGCTCATAGTTTGTATTTATTTGTCTATGTACATGTTCTTTCCCCAGGCCTCCCAGGCTAAACGGGTCAGATGCATATATGTCCTACCTCAAACACTTGACAATCAGCAAATTTTCAACATTTCAGTTCTCTATATATCTGTATAGATGACTAAACAATAGAATGTTGATTACCTACCTCCAAATTTCTCTACTTCAACAGAATACTAGCTCCCTAAGTGAAGGAACTGTTCTGCTTTTATATTCATGTCTCCAGTACCTAATAGTGCATGATATATAAAAATAATGAATTGAATATAAAAGACATGCACAAGGTGCTATGGAATTGTGGAGGAGGAGAGATCAATTTCCTCTATTCAGATAAGCAAAGGAATCATGGGTAGGATGAAACCATATAATTCTGTTTTGTTTTTAAAACTGTTATATTCAGGTATATTTTAATATTTTAAGAGTTGGGAGAGGGAGATCTCCTAAGTTCAAGGTCTTATCACTTCTCACCTAAATTATTGCAATAGCCTGCTAATTGGTATTTCTACCCTAACGCTCTGCCAACTCCAATAGATTCTCCACACTGCCGCCAAAGTTATTTTCCTTAAGTGCAGGCCATGCTGGTCAGAATCTAGAATCATGCAATTTTAGAGCTGGAAGAGATCTTGGAGAATGTCAAAGCTTCTTGTTTTACAGATGAGGAAAAGTCTCAGAAGATGATATGAGTTGCCGTGGGTCACACATCTGACAGAGTAAAGGAGCAAAAACTAGAACCCAAGTCTCCTGATTACCAGTCCAATGTTCTTTCCATTGTATCATGTGCCAGTTTTGTTTTGTTTTTATAGAAAAACCTTAAGCAACATATTGTATGTGATAATCAATTATCCACATCTGGGAAAACCCTGGCTGGTGGACCTACACAACCAATTCAACCAATATAAAAACTTCACCATTTACTCAATGGCATCTGTTCAAGTTGAAGGCAAAGTGCTAGATGGATAATAATCAGTCCTGGTAGTAAGGGTGACCCAGCAAACTCAAATCAATAAAAGTAAAGCATCTATCACAGTTAGCGATGCCATTTTTATGAATCCTGAATAAATTATAGCTTATGTTTATGGAAAACCAACAGATCTGTGACTCATGTCTTAATTTTGGGAAAGTCAGTTCCTTCCCAAAATTCCCTGGCCAACTTGACAGGTTAGGTTTGGGAAAATATTTTTCCCCTTCTACTTGAAGAATACCCAAAGAGTTGTGATGTACACTTACTAATTCACTCCCTGAGTTAGAATAAGGGTATATATATTTCTGTTACTAGGTTGCCCATTTCAGATTACTAAGCTCACAAAACTTGTTAATAGCACTTCATACCCACATACTAACAATGAAGCAATAAACATGTATGAATAAGCTGCTATGTGCTAGGACCTTTGTTAAGCACAATGGATGCAAAGAAAAGGCAAAAGAAAGTTATTACTCTTGGACTCACAGTCTAATGGGAGATACAACATTTAAACAGCCATGTACAAGGGAGATATATACAGAACAAATTGAATATAATCACCAGAAGAAAGGTACAAGGATTAAAGGGTATCAGAAAAGACTTTTTCTAGAAGTTAGGCAGGATTTTAGATGAGACTTAAGGAATCCAAGCAAACCTAGTAGTAAAAATCGGGAGGGAGAGAATGAGAGAGAGAGAGAGAGAGAGAGAGAGAGAGAATTCCAGCAATGAAGGACAGATAGTGAAAGTATCCAGCATTTGGAGATGGAATTTCTTGTGTGAGGAACAGCAAAGAGGCCAATGTCACTGAATCATGTAAAATATGGGGAGATGAGTTAGATGTAAGAAAACTGAAAAGGTGGGAGAGGGGGCAGGTTATGAAGTACTTTGAATACCAAGCAGAGGACCTTATATTTGATCCCAGAAATGATAGGTGGCCACAAAAGTTTATTGTTATGAGGAATGATTTATATGATCAAACCTTAAGACCAGTAAAAAAAAAGGAATCCATTTTCCATTGCTAAAAGACACATAACACAGAAGGGGGAGAGGGGGAAAATTCTTCATTTCTTTAATGTTTTGCTTTAAAAAATTATAACAGTTCCTCCTGACATTTCAGGAAAATTACTAACAGCTGAGTGGAAGACAAGATATAGTGGGGTAAAACTTTTTGTAGGAAGACCAACCAGTCAACTACGGCAATAGTCAAGGCATGATATAATAGCATGTTGTTTATTATTTCCAAATTCCCTTTGCATAATTTTGTTTGTTTTTTTCTGGCACCCACTTACATAGCCATATAGACAGAAAGAATATCAGAATATGGGCCTTCTTTAGAACCTCTTTTTCTCCCAAAAATTCATATTGAGTTTTATTCAATTATTTCCAATGTTTGTAGGAAACGTCATAATACTAATTTACTTTCCTGCAAAAGATATTCTCCATCTTTTCCTCAGATCAGGAAAAATAAGATATTCAAACAGGATTACATTACGCTCTAATGCAGAAAACCTTCTGAAGCAAAATCTTTGCACACTGGCTAGCAGATGCTAGGAGTGCAACCTATTTTTAGAATAATTTTAGGCTCACTACAGAAAACAGTTGAGTGCATTTTCATAAAGTCCTCCAGTTTCCATGGCAAATGGGACCATTATTTCTGCAGAAGCTGATGGCTTTTACTTACACTTTCCAAATGCTTTTCATATTGTGCCAAAAACTCAAGTCAATCCCCAAACAAGTACACCAGTGGTCTATTGTTGAAAGCAGTTTTTAAGCAGAAATGTACAGCAGGTCAGATTGACCTGCCATTCAGTCCCGTGGTGAGCACTGCATAACACACCGCAGTCAAGTGACACACATACATCTTCCATTCAAACAACAAGGACTTCAAATAATCACAAATCACTTCAAAAAGACAAGGAGGTAAAATAATTATTTTAAATACTCTTCATGCAAAAAAAAAGTCACTTAAAGGACAAATGTTCAGATTCTCTGGAAATAAGTTGCACTCTAGTTCATTCTTCTATAACATCGCATACATTATACATATTAACATGTTTAAAAAATCTTTGCAATTTTGCAAGCTCCACTTTGTTCTATGATGAGTTGATATTTCTTCTTTGGAGGCTTGTAGAATTTTTAATAACGAACATTAAATATAAGTTTCTGAAATGCAACTAATTAGACTAATAAAACTTCTGCATTAGGTCCCTACAGTATTTCTTCACTTTAAAAACCCCTTTGGACATTTGCAGTCTGGAAATAGGCTAAAAACTACATCTTATAGATAAGTGTAATTTTTAATTCCTTTCTGGTTTCTATTTGTCATTTGCTCTGGGATAGAGGACTAAAAAATATGTTTAAGGTATAGTAATTTAAATAATAAACAATGTATTCACCAAAATAAAGGCAATTCAATTTAGTAATATATGAATTATAATTAATTCTAAATTAGCTAAATATATCGGATGCCTGCTCAATAAGTATCCATATGTATAGTAAAAGAATTTTTCAATTAAAGTCAATAAACATAAAGTATGTAATTTGCTCAAAGCATTATGCTTGACTGTTGATGCTGGTTAGCATGTTTTTAGCTAATTAACAGGATTAAAGGATCAGGCCTCTGTGATGGCTTTGAAGCTATCTTCTTCAGGAAGGTGTGGACATCTTCTATGTCACCATATTTGGGATGTTGATCATGACTCCTAGATGGAGTATAAAAAGTCTTTTCCTTAGGTGTTTGTTGGCCCACTGACACAACACTGACTATTGTTTGAATCATTTGGAAACGATTCTTTGATTTAAGATTAATAAGAATCTTAGCTACACCCTTGGGCTTGGTCTTTAAATGAGAGTAGAGAGAAAAGAGAACAGCTGAGTGGCAGAAATTAGAACTGAGAAAGAAATTACCTTGGGGAAGCTCATTTGCTGCTTATTATCTACATAACAATCCCCTCCTACTACTCCTAGAACCTTTTAGCCCCAGAGCTGGAAGACATGGAAAAGCAGGGTTAGAATAGCAAATTCTGAATTAGGGATCACCCAGAAAAGAAGTTCTTAGATCAGCCTCCTGGAGAAAAGAAAAGATTCCTAGACAACATGGATGGGGGGAAGGGAGTGAGGAAAGGGGAAGGGGAGGGGGTCAAAATAAACTAAACTGAGATTCTGTTGTTGTTCAGTCATGTCCAAAGAGAAGTATGAAAAATACAGTATGTATCTCTAGAAATATGGGGAATAAGTGCTTGTTTTTAGATGAGGAAATTAAAGAAGGTTTCATGGATTCATACCTGAATCAGGTCTGGTAAGACAGGAAGAATAACCCTAAGCAGATGTTGGAGGAGGATTTAAACACACTACCCAGCATCAGCAGCCAACCACAATGTCTTGAACAAAGTATGCAAGATGGGCATAAGCAAAATGATGACTGAAGATAATTGCACCTTAACTCTTAAGGAGGATAAAAATAAATTATGTGAAAAACATGACAAGATGCACAAAATCTAGTCAATACATATTTTTATACTTGATGACTTCAAGTTAAAAATGGACAAGATTTTTTAATGTTGGAAAATATGGCTCAGGTTTGAGCAACAAAAGAGTAAAAATGCTAAATCAATAAGCATTTATTATGTACCTACTGTGTTCCAAATGCTGTGCTAAATACTAGGGATACAGAAAAAGGAGAAAAAGTGCCCACCTTGTCTCACAATCTGAAGGGGGATACAGTATGCAAATAACTATTATATAATCAAGATACATTCAATAGCTCGTTAACTACTGGGACACTTCATCGCTGTGTTTCATAAATATTATCTTCCAGAAAAGGGTCAGAAGATACTGGAAATGGCAGGCATTGAACAACATCATAAAAGAAAAGATGACATTGACTATATATTGTTGTTCTTCAGTCATTTAAGTCATGTCCAACTCTTTGTGACCCCATTTGGGGTTTTCTCGGCAAAGATACTGTAATACTTTACCATTTTCTTCACCAGCTGACTACTTGTTAATGGAGAGAAATGACTGGTTGCTGATACGGGATTTAATCTGGCAGTCAGTAGACATTTAAACTTTTACTACATACAAAGTACTGTGCTAACCACAAAAAAGTCTCTCTCTCTCTCTCTCTCTCTCTCTCTCTCTCTCTCTCTCTCTCTCTCACACACACACACACACACACACACACACACACACACACACACACACCCCACAAACAGTCCTTGTCCTGAGGGAGCACAATTTTAATAGTGGAGGTACCCTTTAACTGACTAGGACTATATATAAAGTAGAAGAAGGTAATCTGAAAGGGATTAGCAGCTGGTGGCATCAAGGAAGGCTTCATGAAGAAGGTGAGGTTTGAGGTGAGTCACGAAAGAAGCCAGAGAAACTAAAAGTAGAAGTGAAGAGAACAGAGCATTCATTTCAGTAAAAACTGCTACTGTAGTGTCATGGACACTGTAAATGAACTGCTGTTTGAGGAACTTCAAGTTAGACCAGTATAACTGTATCTTGAGTGGGTGAAAGGGAGTGAGGTGTAAAAAGGCAGGAAGTGTAGGGAAGGGCCATAGAGTCATATCAGAGACCAAATCAGCTATTTGGGCCATCTGAGCAGGGACAAGTTAGAGCAAATGTCAAAATCAAATTAGATAAAAAGCTAAAAGCATTACAGAAAATTGCAATGTAACCTGATCAATTCAAGAGAACTTGTGACACCAAAAAGTGGGGAATAGAAATGGACAAAGATACCAATCTTGACTAGCATCATTTTCTGCCAAATTTTAAAAAGGAAACTAAAATAACCCAAATGCTTCCTTAGCCAGAAAAGACTTGATCAATTTTCCAAACAGAAATAGATGGCAGTGAGGATAACAGGAGTCTAGAATGCAATTCATTTGTAAAACTCTATGGAGAAGAATGGTTGAAGATTATGAGGATTATTGTCTTGGAAAACAGTAAAAGGCAATAGAAGCAAAACCAATTCTGAAGAAAGCTTGGCTCAAAACCCAAATCATCCAAATCATCCCAAGAGCACTCGCAGATGAAATTCACAGAAGAAATAGACAGAAAATGGAATAAATTTGTTAACGTTTCTAAAAAAAATGTCCATTTTCATTATCAGTGACAGAGGAGCAGCCATATTGACATTCAGGCTGTAGGTATAAATAATGTCTCAATCCCCAAAGTGCTATATGAAGGAAGCACTTAAGAAGACTCAATTACAGGTAAAGCTATGATAACCCATGTACATACCATGGAAATCTATGGAGAAGTTGATAGTCTGAAAACACTGAAGTTTCACTTCACCAGATATCTCAGGGAAGCAAAGATGCAAGAACAAATCATCAAAATCACAGATGATCTTAATATACCAAATGAGAAATGGAAAGAATATCGATAGCTACAGACTCACATGCCTACATTTTCATATTTATAAAATCTTTGTGAATCACAGTGTTGTGGTGTTATAAGGGAAACATCAGTCACCTGGGCTAACAACATTTCAGAAAGGGAGTCTCCACACAATAGTCTTTGATGAAAATATGAGGAGAGACAATCTTTCACGACCAATTTTCTATAAGAGATCACATCTTTATAGGACTACAGAAACCACAAAACCCTGTTGCCTATTGAGTACTGATCATATATAATATGTTATAATTATGTATTGTTCATGACATATATGATATATAATTATATATTGTCTGTTTTACATAACATAAGTAAAACATATAAGTCAGTAGAGCAAAACATAATCTTGAAGCCTCACTTCCAACAAGGAGTAGTTTATGATTACGCTAGCATCATATGAAATCTTTCTAACAAATTAATGCCTGTCTAACTAATAATGTTAAACTAGGCATAAAATAGGGGGACTCACACTCACAAAATTCTTCAGTACTAAAATAGAAGCAATCTTGCAAAAGGTCCAATGAGAAAGGGCATCTCCAATGATTCCTGTTTGCAGGAGATATGATACAAACTACATTAAGCCCCTAAACATTACATGGTCTCCTGAGAGCCATTTTCATGACAGAGATAGGCCTAATAATCAATACAGAAAAAACTAAATTGATGGAAAAATGCTTATTTTCTAGACTATGACATAAAGTTGTATAATCTGTCCAGCCATTAATTGCCTCAGTACATGCTATCTATTTGGAACAGCTATTTCAGATGGAAAATGCTAACTCTTTTTATTGTCACTAATAAGGCAAATTTTTATAGACTCATTTTTGTAGATTTCATTAGATTGTGAGCTACTTGAGAACAGAGATTATATTTTGCCATGTTTTGTATCCCCAGTGCTTCACACAGTGCGTGGCACAAAGTAGGTGCTTAATAAATGCTTGGTGGCTGACTGATTGTTGTATCTCCCCAAATTAACTGCCAAATTACCTCATTTCATAAACTTAAAAGAGGAAAAAACCCATTCTTTTCTCCCTGGTCTTCTTCTTCCTTGCTCCCCCATTACCCTTGGCTCTGGTCTTTGTTTGCTGAGCTACCAACAACCATTGCACTGAGATTGTAGAGGACAAATTGTTCTGAAGTAGAAAATATATATGTTTTACTAGTCCATAGTATAATTTGTCTTGGGAAATACTGTTCAAGTCCATTCTTCTGGCCAAAGATAATGCCATAATCGAGCCCAATACAATTGGGTGTCCTTTAGGAATCCATCCCATTTCCCTTTCAGGAATATTTTTTCTTTATATTCAATTCAAATGACTAAGAGGTCCAGCAGGAAGTTTATAGATATATGACAGAAGGCTGAGGTCTGAACATTTAGATCCAGGAGTCAACCACAGAAAAGGGTAAAGGCAACTAGGTGTATAGTAGATAGATTATTGAACATGGATTCAGGAAGACCTGGGTTCAAATCCTACCTCAAACACTCATTAGGTGTGTAATCTAAGTTACTTAGGCTCTCTCTCTGTCTCAGTTCTTCATCTGTGAAATGGGTATAATGATAAACACAGTGTTGTCATGAGGCTAAAATGAGGTGTGTGTATGCTGCACAAACCTTAGTTGAATGCTAGTTATTACTGATTCCACAAGATCTGATGAAGTCACCAAGTAAGAGTACAGGGAGGTGAGAAGAGGGACCAGGAAAGCCCCAGGGTACACCCACATTTAGGGTAAGGGACATGCATGATTATCCTGGCAAGAAGACTGAGAAGGAAGTTGGAATAGGTAGGAAGAAAATTAAGCAAGAGAAGTATCAAGAAAATCCAGAGCAAAGGGAATACTGAGGGGGTAGTTATAGTGACCGAGTCCTACACAGAAGCTAATAACTATAAATTAATTAGCAGTTGATTGACAGTTTCTTTAGGACCCTTTAAGAAGATCTAAAGCTTGGGAATGGTTCAAGATTGAAAAACAAGCTTGGTCCTCAAAAAGCCAACAAATTCTAAACCTTTAAGGTCATTGCTTTTAAAAGGATGCTGGTAAATACATTTTCATCCATTTTTATAGATAAGACCATGAGATTATCAGTTGTATAGGAATAGGAGCCATGTCTGCCACAGAATACTTTCAACTTAATACATATTAAACTTAATAAATATACTTATATTTAAATAAATATTTTGTGAGACAAAAGAATAATATGCTAATGTAGTCCTTTAAGGAAAATGAATATTTCGCATCAATTCCTGCTAAATTTATAAAATGTAGAAAATCATACCTGGATTTCTCTATTTCATAGAAATATTTTAAGGACCAATAGCATATTAATGGGATAGGATAAATAGAATAAATTCCCCAAACAGTATCCTAGTAGAAGAGTGGAATTAATTTTCAAAGTTTCCTATTTTAACCATCGGGGAATAGTTTGGGCACTAGGAAAATTTGTCAGAACATATGAAGTGCTTTGAGTTCCTCAAAAAGAAAGATGTCATTATAGAAAAATGTCTTGGGAAAACTGATTGACAGGCTAGTACTATACAGTCTATGCATTGCCAAATACATCAGGGTTTTTTTAAGTACATTTAATGATTCTACTCCTGTTGAAGAGCTACATTAAAATCAACGGAGCACTTTGTTATAGTTTTAAGGAGATGCTTCTAAAAGAGATGACAAGCAAATTACAAACTTCCACAGGTTCCCTAAGCTTATGACTGCTTGCTAATTTGGTCACGTATTGGGTCTGAGTTCCTAATCTAAGAAACCAGTTAATGTAGATGCCGTGTAAAAATAAAACCATGTTCAAGATGTACACACAGTTACTTCAGTTTCTGATAGTTTATCAATATATTCTCCTAATAGAGCCAGTGGCAAATCTTACCTTAAAATCATTTGATTTCTGTTATCTGCCAAAGCAGCCTTACTCCAAGTTTCCGCTTTCCAGTTTTCCTAACAGTGGGAGGGAATTTCCTCTAAAAGCCTTATCTGCTTGAACCATAACCTCTGCACCAATTTCTGCTTCACTGACAAATCATACTCCTGTAATCTCTGTCCATAAAAATTTTAATAAACTTGTATTTTTTAACCCTTGAAACTTTAAGCAATGCTTCTACATATCAGATTTTTTTTTCATTCATTCAAAACATGGGGCAAAACTTTACCCTGAAGGCTAAACTACTAATTCTCAAGGAACATTTATAGCAATGTTCCTCAATCACCATCAAAAACCTCTGGCATATATAAGGTATAGTCAGTCTGTTATGTTATATTTGGCTACCTCTGAACATTTTTAATGGAATCACATCCAGCAATGATCAAGATCCCTGAAATAACTATAGAAGGATAGCTTCAAGCTTTTATCTTAAGAAGGATTTTTTTGAAAAATATATTAAGCATATCATGTAATACATTACAATTTTCTTTTTACAACCAATACAGTGATGCTAGAAAAGCTCTTATGAATAAGGAACATGTGTTTTTGTTAAGTTATGCCTGATATTTATATTCTCTTCAAAATCTCTAAACCTAGGCATATATACAAAGCCATATATGTTTAATTTTTTAAAGGCAAAATGGAACTCAGGTTTTAAAATGCATATGTACACAGAGATAAATGTTTTATATTTTTCAAGGACCACACAGAGCTTAGATATTAAAACTGTATTTTGATCATAATAGAATGACACTTAAAGTCTTTATTCAAGAAATACTAGGACACTCCAAGACGTGAAATAACTCCCCCCCAAAAAAATAATGTTAAAAAACAGTGTTAAAAATAATGTTAAAAAAATAATCTTGGAGATAATAGAAAGCAGTGAGTTCCTTATCTGATGGCCATAATAAAGTCATAAAAAGGCTGAGTTTAATGACTATAAACAAACTGCAAGAGGCTACAATATGAAACTAGAGTGAAAGTAAAAGGTAACAAGATGCAAAAACTCATGGGTTTAATAGTTGTTGAATATAGCAACAGCTTACATTGTTACGTGTGACCAACAAAAAAAAAATCCCAATGCAATGCAAGGAAAAACCATCATTATCTGGGGCAAATTTTCTTCCAAAGAGAAATAAACAATATAAAGACTACAATTTTTCATAATACAGTTGATAACTAGGGCTAAAGTGTGATGCATTCAATTAAAATAAATAGAATAAAGAGGCAATGTAACACAATGGAAAAAAGAACAACCTTAGAATAAGGAATACCTGAGTTGAAGTCCTGCCTCTGACAATTATTAGTCATGTGACTGTGGACAAGCCATTTAATCCCTTAGTAGCCTCAGTCAATTCTCTAATGCTATAAATTACAGGAGCATTTTCTAATCTTTATTCAGTAGTGGAGAAAATTCTCTCAATGCATGTTGCCTTCACCATTGAAACTTCAGTGCAGGGACAAAAATACAATTTCAATAACCACATTAGAGAGTTTAATGAAATTTATTTTTAAAGTAATTTTATTTAACATCTCAGTCTCATAAATCAAGTATCTCAGTATCATAAATCAAGGCAAAATACTAACTCTCATCTCATTTAATTTTTTAAATTTAAATGTAAAAGTTATCCAGACCTGTGACTTACTTGGTATAGGTAATACCCAGAGGGAAAAACCCTAACCTCCAGTGCAGATGAGTAATTCCTTTGTAACATATAGCCTTAGAAAGTTGTTTGGGTCTAAAGAGGTTGCAACTTTTCTAGCCTAATATCGACAGTATGTCAGAAGATCTTAGGATCTTAAGAAGCTCATACCTAGAACTGAAGGGATTGAAGAGGCTGTCGAATCACACCCTTTCATTTTACAAATGAGAAAACTGAGAGAGATTAAATAACTTGCCTGATCCAGAAGCCAGTTCTCTTCTATCCATGATACCAGAATCTCTTGCTGCTCCATTAGAAGTGGAAATGAATTTTTACATGCTTTCCTGGAATTATTATTGTGTTCTTTAAAATATCACATACAAGAAAATTAATTTTTCAACATTGATTTCTAAATCACATAGAGCTAGAGATATAAAATGATATTTTCTCATAATTTTACAAACTTTTTTGCTTTGCTTCTTTAAATTTTCTGTTATTTTAATGATCAAAAAATATTAGCTATAGTTCACATAAGCAATCAAAATCACTGGTGACAGAATTTCTCTCTCTCTCTCTCTCTCTCTCACACACACACACACACACACACACACACACACACTACTCTTGCATATCTAAAATTAGAGAAATCAAAACTAAGTTCATAGCAGCTTCCCTACATCTATGCTAGCCAACCACAGCTGCTTAGTAAAGGAGGGAGGGGAGGAAGGGAAAAGCTCCACTGGGGTTGACTACAGAACAGACCTAGAATAGCCTCAGTCAGAGCACCCCAGCATGGAGAGCCTCAGTATAATCTGTATGCCTGTCACCAGCTACTGATACCCTTTCAATTTCATTATGCATTGCCCTATGAGCACATAGGAACCACCTGGCTTGTACCCTCCCAGTCTGCTACTTTTTCATTCCCTGAAACAAAACAAAGACCACAAATGCATTCTTTTACAGGGATATTTTTGCCATTATCTTAAGGTAGGCTCTTTTCCCCATCTGTGTCAAGATATTGAGAGGCCAGTATTGTTTAACACAGCTTCTCTCCTGCAGTGCTGATGGCCAAATTTACATCCTGTGTGAATGAGTTCTCTCACAGGGTTACATAGGATGTGAATCCCACCCTGAGAACACAAGCCAAATGCATCTATTGTCCCACATGTTTAAATAGGGGTAGGTTCTGGATGGTTTTCATGCCTGGCACTCAATGGGCAATATTGTTTTGAGAAAAGGGATTCAAAAAAACTTTCCAAATATCAACTTCAAAAAATTAGGCTGTGGTTCTGAATGCCTTGTGGCTATTAAGTCTTCTTTCTGGAAGCTGTAGGAATATAAACACAGACTATATTTCATAAGAAGGAAGAATCTCAGCACTGACCCTTTTCCAACATAAGTTGTCACAGACTAAGCAAAAGGTGTTAATGGAGATAATAAGACACATATGTCTCTGAATCCATCCAGCACTGCTGGAAGTCAGGGAGATTGCTGTCCAATATTTGCCTCCATGTTAGAATGATGGTGAGTCTATGTGGCCAAAACAAAAGGGCTCATGGTTCAAGTAATCAGTATCTTGCCATGTTTCTGGATTATGAAGGATGAATAATACATAATTTACTGCAAACTGGTGTATAAAGGGTTTAAGAGTAGAAGCCTGGTGCAAGGAGTGGGGTGAGGGGAGGTTCAGATAGGTTCAGAATGCCTGTTTTAATCCCAATTGCACCAAAGACTAACTGTATGATCTTAATTCAAATTAATTTCTTTGCATCTCAGTTTTCCCAGGTTTTCCTACTCCTGTGCCCCCTACCATTACTTTTCACTTTCTCCCACTTTTCTCTTCTAAATCCTTAGTATGAATGACTCAATGAAGGATTGTTGAATGAATAAATAGGGTAACTCTGATGCTATTTCCAAATTGCATTCGGGTAGCAGTGCTAAGATAACACCAGTATAATTTTGAAAGGCAGGATGAGACAAAAAAAAAAGGAATAGTGTGAATCAGAATGGTAAATATTGTCTACTCGGATCATATTGTTCAGTCATTTCAGTTGTATCCGACTTTATTTGACCTCATTTGGAGTTTTCTTGGCAAAGATGAGTACTTTGCCATTCTCTTCTCCAGCTCATTTTACAGATGAGGAAACTGAAGCAAACAGGGTTAAGTGACTTGCCCAGGGTCACACAGCAAGTGTCTGAGGACAGATTTGAACTCAGATCTTCTTGACTCCAGGCCTGGCATTCTGTCCACTGTATCACCTAGCTGTCCACTCAAGTCATAAGGGTGTACCTTATTTCCCAGGGAGTATCAACCCTTGCTTTATCCCCTACCCCTAATGGTTAAGGAGACAAAGGCAGACTGGAATAGGGACATTAAGGCAACAGGATCTTGCGGTGAAATCTAGGTGTGTTTATGACATAGGCCTCCAAAGACTAGAAGGTGAGATGTGAGGTCAGAAATAAATGTAGGAAGACAGTTTTCCACCCAGGAAGGAAATTCCCCATTCTCCTCCCCCAAGGAGTCAGTGCCCTGAGAAAAAAAAATCCATCCCATAGTAATTACATCTCTGGTCTTATGTTAAGGGTTGGATTAGGAAAACAAAAATAGATGTGTCCAACTGACTAAAAGAATATAAAAGATATTGAGTAATTAAACACGGGCTAAGTCTTGTAGGAAAAAAAGGTCAATCATACTATTACTTGAATTGACACATCATTTCTCTGACTTCCTTCGGAACTTCACTACTGAAGGTACTTCTATAGTGAATAGAATGAAAAAAAAAAAAGAACTCCAAAATTAACCCTCCCAAACTCCATACATTCTGCCTAAGACAATCTATGGCAAAATCATGTGACAGACATGCTCAACATATCCTTCCAATAACTCCCTTATTGAAAGAGAGAGACAGACAGACAGACAGACAGAGAGAGAGAGAGGGAGAGAGAGAGAAAGTTGTAATATATAGAGTACCCCTGTGGAAATGTGAAAATTCCACAAGAAACTGTTCCAGTTAACCATTCCACCAGTTAACCATTACACTAAGCAGATCTAAATGACTTCTCGGCTCCATGACTCATTTCTGACTCAACACTACTTCTGGTTATACAGGGTGGAGTAAAGAAGAGGGAGATGTAGATTGTCTAGCCTACATCCTGGGAAGTAATCTGAATAAGATTCTTAATAGAAAAGGAAGGAAGGAAGGAAGGAAGGAAGGAAGGAAGGAAGGTAGGAAGGTAGGGGAGAAGGAGGGAAAGGGGGGAAAGAAGGAAGGAGGGAGAGGGAGGGAGACAGGGAAAGCATAAGAATGGAAGGCAATTTCTCTTGATCATTGAAATGCTCATAAATTTAGAGTCCTTCCACCATCATACTCTTGCCACCAACAGACACGTAGAGCCTGAATATTTTTGCCCCTCATACCAGTCTGAATGAAATTATGTCAGGCTAGTCCAGCACATCCAAGTCTATCCAGCAGTTATTCTAGTCTTAGGTTGATATTCAATCATATCTCATTAATCACATGAGGCCAAAATTCTCAGACATTCAGGAAATGTCCTGTTTGACTTGCACATCCCCACATCAACTAAAAGGTCACAATGGCAGAGCCTGACATGTGGAGCAACTGGCCTTGCATGTCATCCACTATCTGTGCTTACCTTATTGAAGGAGGTAAGAAAATTGAGAAAAGTGCCAAGAATTTGTTCTTGATTTACAGAGCCATAACCAGGGACAGGAACCAACAGCACTAATCTCTTGCTTATTTTTAAAGGAGGGTAGATCATGGCTGTCAGAAGTTCCAATTATTATACCAATGACTTGAAACAAAGGATCATTTGAAAAAACTGTTAGAAAAGTAAGCTGCCTATAAAAAAATGTGACTATAGGTTTCCTCTTGCTAAATACTCAAGTTGTAAAAGCATAACAAGGTATAAAATTCTTACTGTGGCCAATCATTATTCTAGAGAAATGCACTCTCAGAGACCACCCCCACATTATCTGGGTCATCTAGATTATTTTTTCCTGGAGTTACTACTACTTGAGTCAATGGTGGTGGCACATTGATGCTTACTGTCAGCATTTCCTCCTGGACAAAAGTGATTCACTTCTGACTCATGGTCAAAGTAGGGTATCTTTTTTTTTTTAATCATGTCTTAAACAGTAAGTGCCGGAATATATTTATAAGCCAGCTGCAATGAATCTTTTGTAGGCTGCTGGTTGGTAGCACCGGGCTATATATTTATCGAACAGCACAAAGTTACTTGTCATATTAGTATGTGTGAGGAGAGGCCCTGATGAGATAAATAATCTTGAATTTGTTTTCTATTTCAGTTATTAGGGGAAATTATATTGTTATGAATATATAGATCTTCGGACTGCTTTATTGTTAATGGTCACATGTGCAAAAGCTTGAGTTCTGCCATACCTCAAATACTACTATTGGAATTTATAAAACATTGATTTTTTAGTACTTCTGTTTCAACTGTAAAGTGAGGATGATGATAAGATTTGCCTTATTAACC
Source organism: Trichosurus vulpecula (assembly GCF_011100635.1). NCBI lineage: Eukaryota > Metazoa > Chordata > Mammalia > Diprotodontia > Phalangeridae > Trichosurus > Trichosurus vulpecula. The sequence goes on from NC_050576.1 coordinate 380,833,684, forward strand.
TCAAAATGATATCAGGAGGGGTTAGATCAAATAAGAGGATTAGACCCTTAGTATATGCACATAGAAAATATGATTAATCTTAAGAAAACAGTGGGAGGACATAATAACAGGCTTCAATTATTTGAAGCCTTATCATATTGAAGAGAAATAAAATTTATTTTGTTATGTCTCAGAGGGGAGAATTAGGTAGGACTAACGGTTGTTAGGCATTGGGAGGCAGGTTTTATCAGTTTCTTTTCATATTAACAAAAATAAAACTCTCTAGTAATTAAAATCCTCAAAAAAAAATAGAATGGGCTGCTTTAGGGGATACTAAGTTCCCCGTTGTTGGAAGGCTATTTAGTCTCTACTTAAGGATATTGTAGAGAGGATTTATGCTTTTAGAAAAGATTAGATTAAATGATCATTGAAATATCTTCTGAAATTTTGTATGTATAATAAATCCCTGTATTGGAAGCAGCAGTGGTCCAATGGCATCCAGAGGCTCCTCCTGGAAGAACATTGTTTTGTTTTGGTTTGGTTGTTTGTAAGTAAGGACTGACTGGGGGTTTTGCTTTGCTTTGCCACCCTTTGTGTGTGTGTGTGTGTGTGTGTGTGTGTGTGTGTGTGTGTGTGTGTGTCTTCAGCACTTAAAACAATGCCTGACACACTGTAACCACTTAATAAATGCTTGTTGGATGACTGACTTTTTGGCATGGAAGGTTAGAGGGACTGGAGGGCTAGCAATGAATAAAAAAATGCTCAGAAAAAATGAGGTTGAGGGATGATAGAAGGATAAGAAGTTGTGATCATGGGGAGTTACCTTGCACAAAGGATAGAATGCAGGGCCTGGAGTCAAGAAAACTCATCTTCATGAATTCAAATCTAACCTCAGACACTGCCTGTGTGACCCTGGAGATGTCACTTAACCTTGTTTGCCTCAGTTTCTTCATCTATAAAATGAGCTAGAGAAGTAAATGGCAAACCACTTTGCCAAATGGAATCATGAAGAGTCAGATGTGACTGAAAGTGACTAAAGAACAAGAACTTGTGATCAAAGGAAGGAATTTAAGAGTTCAGAATTGAGGGAGCAGCAAGTGTGTGTCTGATGGCAAGATCTAAGTCACGACTTTTTGTGAGTGGCTAAAGTTGAACAAAGTTTTAGGTCAGGAAGGTTAAGAAGGTTGATGAACTGAGAATACAGAGTGTTTGACAATATATCAATGCATATGGTGAAATTTCTGATTTTAAGGACAGAGGTTGGAATGGAAAGGAAGACTATAAGGCAGGCACTGAGTTCCTTAAGAAGAAAAAAGCAAATAACTACGACTTGGTAAATGATTCTAACACAGTACTTGACAGGGCAAAACAGACTTAAGGAGTTAATTTCAGAGGCGGAGAGGTTGCCAAGTAATGATAACAAAGGGAGAGACTTCTAGTTGAAGTGAGGAATAGCATATTCCTGCCCTCCCTGTCCCATTATGTCAAGGGACATGAGAGAATACGTAAAACTAGAGAAAGTAGTGAGGGGTACAGAGAAGGAGGAGAAGAGAGTTTGCTAGCCATTGGATTAAGGACATACCAATTTACTAGACTCCCTGCTAACCAGGGTCCAGTGATAATAGAGGGTATCATAAAACTGTACTTTCTCACACAAGAAGAAGGGATTGAGCTGACTAGCAGATGAGGCCGGGCATCTGGTTCACAGGGGCCTGACGGAACTCACTCTAGGTGCCAGCTCCACTGCTTCACACCCTGTAGGTATGTGAGGTATGTGCACTTGGTTTATGCTTGGACTTGGATCTGGTGTCTAAATCTCTGGTACTGGTAATAAAAGAAACTTGGAACTGAATCTCTTATTGGTTAAAATGGTCTGCTTATTTCAGATGTTTTGGTGAAAAAGGGCATAGTAAACTTTGCCTCCTTTTGGCAACATTTTTAGTGGTGGAAAGGCTTCCAAATTCTGCCAAGGATTTTAGCCCGTATCTCTCGTGTCTATTGCCAAAGAAGGTACAAAGAAATCCTGGGGCAAGGGCTTTCAGGTCAACAGGGTATTCATTCCTGTGTAGGGCCTTGAGTAGTAATATAAGTCTAAAGTTGTTTTAGTGATACATGGCAAAGTACATACAGTTTCTGGGTAGCAACAGGTTTCTGGGTCAGGAGGACTTCAAGCCCAAACCCTTAGAAGGGCACATGTTTGGTCCCCCACCCTTCCCAGTCCAATGATGGCAACTATTTTTCTGTCCCAGCTTCTTAGCCGTTGGCTATATGCCAATGCCATCATATTCCTGGTATATTCCAAAATGGAAGTACAGACTCCCTGAACTCCAAGTCAATAAGTTTCAGCCCAAGGGTCTAGCCACAGGGAAGGAACTAGGAGTGAGGTGGGGGAGGGACAATGGAGTGAGAAGGTAGGGTCTCTGCTGTGAGAAGCAAGAGACCTAAAAGGGATGAATTTGAAGACTAAGAACAGGAGAAAATGTGTAGGGCTTTTGGAACAGTGTGATAGTCAAAAGTATTATGGCAGCTGAGAGTACCCCAACTGATGCAGTGAGTCCCACAGACACGGGTACCGCAGATTTTATGTACCCCCATGAGATAGAATCCACTCAAAATTATAGCTAATAACCCTCCACTGTTAACTTTTTTCTAATCATTTGGATTACAATTAACACAAAGTGAAGGCTTTAATTGAAAGACTGAGGAACGTAGTGATTTAAGTGTCTCCCCATAAACTTGGGACACACTTTCTCATAAATTCACAAACTGCTCATGAGAAGAGTGAACCCAGAGAGAGAACATTTTTGGAAGGGCAATTAATACCTCTCTGATCTGTAGGGCTATTGAAGTAAGCTGGTGATGTTATCACCATATTCTAGCTGGGTCTGCTACTTGCTGTTCTCATGTAACATGGATTATCTTCTAGACATGAATTCTTTGTTAGACATGGCTCCCTGTTCATCTCCCTTGGCTATTATTTTGATGTTGTTCAGCTGATCATTTCTAGGCCTGGCTCCATTGGGCTCAAAATTATGGAACTACTTACTCTCTGCTTAAAGCTTCTAGCTTGTCCTAGAGCCCTTGTTTAAGATGCTATCCTGTCTACATAATAGCCTCTGACATTAAATCCCAAAGGCTTTTTTTTTCTAGAGTTCTTTTAGAAAAAGAACACTTCTATGTCCACAAAGAAGGATCTATCTGTTTTCCCAGATTTTTGGCTTGAATGGGTGTTTCCTCTCCAGAGTTTTCTTGCCCCAAGAGCCAAACTCTGTAGAATACAGAGTATCCCCACATTTAAGCTTAATTCTATTTTTTGAACTGTATTTCCTGGTCACTAAGGGAAGCTTTTCTGTCAGGGGACTCATTTTAAGCTATCTTTGGAAAGTCCATTTAACTACCTGTTTAATTTCCAATTACTCAACTACTCCAAGTTAGTATCTTTACAGAGGACTCTATTCTAGCAACATCTGTTTTCAAGGCCTCAATTTTCTTAGCTCCAAAACTCTTATGATCTCTGATATAAATGAAGGGGGAAAGGAATGATAGAGGGACAAATGCTGAATCCAGAGTCCATTGTCTTTGCCTGCCTTAATAATTTTCCTGGACATTAATATGTATATGTGGCCAATTAACCTTATAGAAGTAATGGATAGATTTTTTTTTCATTTCTTCAATTTCTTTTTATCCATTTACTTCCTTACTCTAGGCCTCAGTTTCCTGTAAAATGAGAGGAGTGGACTAAATCAGTTCTAATATCCTTTCTAGCTCTAAATCTAAGATTCTTTTTTTTGGAGGGGGAGGAAACAGGGCATTTCGGACTAAGTGACTTGCCCAAGGTCACACAGTTCATAAGTGTGTCAAGTGTTTGAGGCCAAAATTGAACTCAGGTCCTCCTGACTCCAGGACCAGTACTCTACTCACTGTGCCATCTAGCTGCCCCTAAGATTCTTTAATTCTCTTCACTCCATGGAATATAGAAGGAGGAAGGAATAGCAGCAGAAGAACAGTTTCTTTTTTCTTCCTTTCCCATCCCTTCTTGTCTCTCCTAATCCCCTCCCTCACCAATGTCAATCCCACCATGGCCAACTACAACCTTAGGAGGAGGTGAGAATAGGTGACTAGTCTGGTGACATCTAGGATAAGGGTCTAGTTATCAGTAGGGTCTGAAGAGTGCAGGAAAAAGCAAGGGAGGGTTTATAGGGAAGCCTGCAGCAGCAACAGAGAAGGAAGGAAATTTCTGGGACAGCCAGGCTAGAACAACAGGGATATGGCATGTATATCAATTGAGCGTATGTAAATTAGACTTTGTACTGCCTTCTAAGACACAAAGTCACTCGATCTTCTCAGAGCAGACATGCAAAATGCAAAAAGGGGAACTCTAGTCGATTTTCTAGTGTATCTTAAATACATTTTATTTATTTATTGAAGCACTGGGAAAATTGTAGGGGAAAAGAACACTCCCTGGAGTAGTAGCCTGATTTTCCAATGATCTGCAGGGGATGTTGGCACGGCCACTGCAGCATGAGCCAACAACTCCCTTGGGTGCTATCTAGAGATTACATTGAATAGATTGCTACTTATTTAATCTCTCACAATAAATTCATTTTCCAAAGGGTGCTCTTTCATTCCATTTTTTTCTTAAATGCCAAATCTAGATTCCTTAAAATCAAATTTCCATCTGAAAAAAAAAATCATCCTTAAATTTGAAATTATGAGGAAATATTTTCTATTTGTCAATTTCTTGTCAGTTATTTCTTACAAATTCCTTACCTATCACTGACCTCTTCCCATTTTAAAGATGAAGAAAATATGATAAAGGAGTACTTTTTCCCAAGGTCATAGAGCTGGGGTTAGAACATAAGTTTAAGACTTTCATTAATTGCCCAGTCCTCTAAGCCTTACTGATATTAATAAAGAAAAAGAAAGATTTTAGTTCAATGGAAGTGGAATAGAATCAGCCAAAAAAAAAGGGAAAATTTTAAAAACACCTGCACACACACACACAAACACACACACACAAACACACACACACACACATCATTTTCCCCTTAAAATATAATGTCTACATCTTGAACTACAATAACAGAAGTAGCCATAGATGCAACTCTATCCTAGCTTTATTTGGGCTTGGGAAAACCTGCAGGACTCATTCTTCAGTCTAATGGAGGCTGTAGCTCATGTTATATTCAGTATTATGTCTGGGAGGGAAAGGATTGTCTGGATGGCTTGGAATTCCCTCCCTCTGGCTTTTTTTCAACACTGTATTTATATAGCTAGAGGTAGGGTAATTATTTCTCCTGGCAAACAAAAGCAGTCTATGGTTATTTTGTTCTTTCCATCTCATTTAGATAGAAAACTACAATGGCTACTGGCTAGGGAAATTAGCAAGCTCTCTTTACTTCTTTCTTTCTTGTTCCAAATGTTCAGTCTTTTCATACTTTGTTGGACCCACCTAGAACTTAATGCTAGAGATTTGATATCCTCTCTCACGTTCCCCTCGGTACACGAATACATCAGTTAGGATAGTACAATTTGGTGTTCAGTCTTTCTGAGATAGCTGCCAAAGCATGATTCAAGAGTCATTGTGGGGAATCACATTGTCTTTACTAGGTGGCTGTAGATGTGCTTAAGCAGTCTGTCTGTACTCTTGGCATTGTAAAAGGAGGTGTAATCTCATTTTCTACTTCTGGGTGCTTTTGCAGTGAAATGCATATTACACAGTTAAGAGGATTGATATGACATGTACCATGGATGAGTGATTAGTGTTTGGAAGGATAAGAATTTTTTTTACATAGCTTTCTTGTTCTATCATGCAGTGCAGAACTCTGCAATACCTTTTTCAAGCAATGCTGACAGATCATTTGGGATCTTCCACAGCTATTCTCCATGCTCCTTTAGCCCCCCTATTAATCTCTTTACATAGACAGTCTTGTTCCTTGCAGATCATTTTTCATCAGGGAAATGTTCTTTATTTTCTAGTCTCAATGGTCCTCTCATGTAGCAAACACTCTTGTTCCTACACTTTTCTTTTCTTCTTTTTAATTTAAAAAGGCACCTGAGTTTCTTTGTTGGGCATAAGTCATATTCTAAGAAACTTTGTCAAGCACCATTCTTAGAAATGCTCAGGGGAGTATATGATAACTTACTTTCTTGTATTCAGTTCACCTGCACTTGTAAGGTGAACAGCATTTTCACATGAAGAGACGATTGTATTATCTCAGTGTTTTTTAATGGGATATCCCTGGACTGATATTTTCTTTCTTACTCTGCCAAGTTTATTTGAATGCATTCTTGCTCCTGAATAATCTAGGGCATTGTTTTCTCATCAGTATTAAAGCTAGAGCAAATAAATAAGTTCCTGGGGTGTGGGGGGGTATGGCATCGGGGGCAGAGAGAGAGGGAGGGGGGAGAGGCAGAGACAAAGCAAAGTACAGAGACAGAGATTGGGGAACAGAGAAGGAAGAGAGATACAGGGAATCAGAGACTGAAATAGAGAGACAAAGACATTATTGTTTGTATGAAATATACCTTCCTCTTCAAAAAAGAGTAAAAATCTCTGAAATGTACATCACTTTATGAGGATAGAAACTGCAAAAATTCTTCTGAGCTAGCTTCAATAGAAAACAAAGAGGTTTAACACAGAAGCCCCCTGAGGTGGTCAAGATGTCAACTCTTAAATTATGATAATCTTGACTTCATTGTGATAATTGGTTTGCTCCAAAAAACCCTTTTGGAGGATAACTTTTGGCAGAAAAAAATGACACAATAACATTTTACAAGCATCTCAGGTATATAACACACAGAAACATACATACATACATACACACACACACACACACACACACACACACACACACACACCAAATAAATATGTTGGCTATATAATAAGATTAAATAAGAAAATGGGAGCTCCTTTAAACCAAGTAGCCAAATGTCACCCTGAAGTATAAGAAAAAGTCCAAAGAGTAAATTTTTACAGTGAATTTTGTGTCTGAAAATAGCTTTTAAATGTAAACAGCTCAAGAATTAGTAAGGTCTGGGACAACAAGTTGTGACTATATCCATATAGTTTATGTCCTGACAGTTATTTAAAGCTGACAGTAGAAAGCTTTGGGCCAGGGTGGGGAACTTTCAACAGATACAACTAAATCATGGTAAATGAGTTTATAAATCACCATGTTTTTGGCCATATGAGCTAAAAAGTTTCATGTATGCTCTAGCTTTTTGTTTTCATCTTGGGGTTGGAGGTTGGAGGTAGGAAGAATGGCTATTTCAAATGAGAGAACTCTGCCACTTATCACTATTAACAATAAAAATGAACATATACCTTTTCTGTTCCTGACAGATTAAAGCATCAATGAATGATTAAAAACATCCGAGGTGATTACGATTTGGATTCTGTCAGCAATACTGTGAGTTCACACAGCTGTTGAGCCAATCCTTGTTTGAGTCAGTAGGAAGGGAAAGTGGAGGGCAGGAGGAATATGCAGTTCGTTTGATAGAGTGCATAATGGCTATATAGAGGAGGTGTTTTCATCAATCGAATTTAAAAGAAGACTAATTGGGGTCTGCTACTTTATTGATTTTTAAATAACTTCAGTGCTAATTACTATCAAAATATAATACCATGAACAATTGGTATTTTTTTTCTTTCAAACAAGCTGACAAATCAATTATTCATTCTGAAACTGTAACAGATAATGCATAAAATGAGAAAAAGTGCCTAATATTCTGAGTTTGTATTTCTGAATTCATTTTTTGAAAAGACTGTGAAAATCTGAATATAGAAGCCCAATGTATTCCTTATGGAAAACTTGAAAATATGACTTGAGGCAATAAAAGACTTTGAATTCTAAGTTACATAAAGTTTTCATATTTAAGAATATATTCTTATCTCAGTAATCAGGGGCTAACATAAATCTTTACATGGCAATGAAAATGAATATGCCCATTTTAATTACTGAAAACCTCTAAATTAGCTTGGTGCCGACTATGGTTTTCATGTCCTTAGCTATTCAATGCATATAAACAATGGTGGGCATTGAAAGTTCCAAATTATACTGTATCTAGTTTCAGAGAGAGAAATATTACATGTTAGAAAACTCATTGTGTTTCTTTTCAAAGCATCTACAAAATAATGCCTTTATAACCACAGCAGTCTACTCAAAAACATTTTAAATTCTTGTGATTTCAATAAAATCTGTATGAGATATAAAAAGGAAATGAGAGATCCCTTTGTGTGTATACTTCCTTTTCGTTATTTTGTTTAGAGCATCCAGTGTTTACAAAGCTTTCACATATTTACAAAAGTTTATTGTAGATGAGCATTTGTGAATATTTCCCTAATGGTATTTTCTATTAAAAGTGATTTCATGAGCTGACATCTATGTTATTCAAAGGACCACAGGAAATAATACTACAATGTGTTTTTTAATAACTAGACTATGCACACTAGAGATCAAGAAAAGCAAATAAGCATTTCTTAAACTAATTTCTTAAAAAAATCATTGTACTTTGTGTTATAGAATAGTAGAATTTTTACTAGGTGGGGGAAGATAGAATTAATCATCCTTACAAAGAGTAAAGCTTACTGATTCTGTTAACTTTTTACTTCTTTTCCTTTTTAGTCCACCATTCTCCCCTTTTTACATCAACATTTAAAAACCTATATCATGTCCCCTCTTATGTCTTCTCTTCTCCTGGCTAAATATTCCTAAATTCTTCATACAGCACATTAAGATCTTTTATCACCCTGATTGCCCTTTACTGTACTCAAAGGCTTTCTGATGTCTTTCTTAGAATGGAGCATTTAATTCTGGAGAATTAAATACAATACTCTAAAAGTTGTCTGATGACATCATACTAAATTGTAAAACTCCATCAAGGTAGCCTTGTGAGTGGTAGCACCCCCAGACCACTGTCCTGTTCCCAAATAAGTCTTCAGAACCATCAGCTGAAGAGATATCTCTTATAGAGAAAAGATTAGTCATTTCTACCAACTGCCTATCAACTGCCATTCAAAGGACCTCCAAACCAGTGTAGCTGAAGCAGCTTGAGGAGGAGACAATAGGCAGTATATTCCAGACATGTTAAAATACCACCTCCATTTTGACTGCCATCTCCCCTCAGGCCCTGATGGAGACAGTTCAAGGCCCCAAACACAAAAGCCTTTGGAACTGCAGTGCTTCTAGCCCATTGCCCTCATCCATTATCTTGGGAAGCAACCCTTACAGAGATGCAGCTTGGCATTTGCTCCTACAAGGGCTATAGCCACATCAGTTGAAGACTCAGAAAAGAAAGTTCTTGTCACCTTTTAGTCTTTGGCAGTCTTTGGCACTGTCAAATGGCTCAACACCAGAAATTCATATAATTTTTTTCAGTGGAAATGTCATTAAAGAATAAGTATTACCATCAGCTTTGCTGTTGCACTCTATAAAGACCATGGGACCTTTCCAATTGACTCTCAGCTGAAACCATCAATATGTAACATCTCCCTCATGTGATCTTGAGAGTAGATGTTCTTACTTTTGCATTTGTATACCCAGAATTTAACACAGTGGTTTACACATAATAAACAATAAATATTTTCTTTATTTATTCACTTAATAAATATTTTCTTTATTTATTTATTTGTTGGGGGTAGGGAGTTATAGAAGGGGAAGCAGCGGGAGGTTATACTTAACCAATATCAGTTTCCTGTAAAATTTCCACTTTGGTCCTAGATCTGCCAGCTGTGTTCAAGCAGAAAAAGGCTATTCCCTTTCAGGTCCTCAACTTTTCTTTTTTCCAAACTAAATATTTTTCAGGTCCTTTAATTAATTTTCATACATATGGTCTCCCTTAGAGGTTATCCAGCTTATCATTGTCACTCTTGAAATATCATTTTCCAAATAAAACACAATTTTTTTCATCAGGAGAAAATGGAGTGGGACTCATTTTCTTTGTGCAGAAAGCTATATTTATACACATTAAACAGAAAGTTTTTGTTCTTTTTTTTAATAAACACAATTCCATTGCAAATTAGGTAAATAAGTTGAAAGATTTACCAGGGTTGTATCAGAAATGTATTAAAAGCATTTTGCATATAGCAACATATTAATATAATGTATTCTCTGGAAGACTGTCATTTTTCACATGTCCAACTAATTAATTCAGTACTAAACTACCCATGGGCCTTTCATTTGCCTCGATGTGAAAATTTTTATAGAAGTGTGAGTAGAATTTGGCAAGGAAAAAAAAGATTAAGACATGGTTGTGGGGGTAGAGAATTCTCCAGTTTTTTTCATTTCAACTCATAAAGTCATATTTTTTACTTTTGTAACAGGGTGCAGGACCACTAGCATGCAATTTCCACATGGCAATATAAGAAGCCTAGCAGTCAAATGATCTCATGGGATTGTCATAGTAATATCAAACAGGATAAAGATAAAAAAGAACGAGGTCAAAACAATGAGTAGCTTGGGAGGGTAGAGGAGGCAGGGAGGCAAAAGCTAGCCAGTTTCATGATCTCTCTATGAAATTTCTAATTCAGAATTCACTGCAAACCCCTCTGGATTCAAAGAACAAAATGAAAGAAGAAAAGATTCAATGAAATCTCAGCCAATCTGACTACATATTTCATACAATTTTCATCTAGGATGGGAAACTAGTAAAGGAGTATTCATTCCTAAAGGTAGAGTTAGGACAGGCTTCGAGTTAGAGGTAAATAGTGTACGTACGGAGAGGTGACTCAGAAGCAGTATTAAATAAGACCCTGTATTAGGAGGCCATAGGGATTACACTTAAATTGGGTAAAGAGAAGGTGGGGTTTTACAGTCTAGGTCAAGTGGAGCCTGTAGCCAGAGCCAAATGAAGCTAATTATACTAGGTAATAGGGCTAGTGCTTCCATTAAGGTGAAAAAAGGTGGCCGACCTTAAGCAAGGTGATTCCAAGAGGTTCTGGGAAGGACTCCTACACTTAAAATAGCTCCTTCTTCTACTTCCTGATAATTTAAATTCCTCTAACAGGAAACAAAGCCTTTAAATCCACAGCTTTAAATGCCACTGGGAGAGGCATAAGGATAAGACCTGGGCAAGAGAGGTCATTGGTACTGAGAACTCCTGGTGAGGACATCCATGGAAGTCAGCACTTTCAGTGAGATTTAGAGTTTTAGAGAATTGCTTAGAAAACTAGAAAAGGTTAAATGGGACAGGGTTCCTCTGAAGTCATATAGCCAAAATCTTCCAGGATTCAAGGGTGGCTCTCTATCCACTATGATAAACCATTCCTCTATTCACAATGCCACCTCAATGCCTAGATAACAGGACTAGTTAAACATGGATGAAACTTGTTTATTTTATTTCTACATCCTTCCCTCTTTCTGTGCTTCCATCTTCATTGCCAGTCCTCCCTTCACCAAAGGAAAAAAAAACCTTCCAAGATCCAAAATCCCTTCCTCCTGGCCAATCCTTACAAGACCAGCATTCTATCACCTATATAATATATATATATGTGTGTGTGTGTGTGTGTGTGTGTGTGTGTGTGTGTGTATACACATACGTACACACACATATATATATATACATACACACACACACACACACATATATATATATATATATATATCACCTATATGACCTTCGATACTCCAGAATTTATATTTGACCAGCCTCCTATTCAAATAAGATAATGTATGAAAAGCACTATATTCATTTAGTGATGATGATGATGAAGATGTTGATGATGGTGATGATGATGAGGTTCCTTGAGAACAGAGACTGCTTTACTTTCATATTGCTTTTTTTTTTAATCCTCAGCATCTAAAACAGTGCCTTAAATTTTCATGAAGGATCTGTAATTCCCTCAGTATGCAGAACTCCTGGTGCAAGAGTTCCCTCCATCAATTTATGATGGAGCTATATCTTAGCACTGGAAATTAGGTAAAGCCAATGGAAGTTAAGATTTGCCCAAGGTCATATATCTAGTTCAGGTCAACCACAGGATTTGCGGCAGTCCTGGTCTGGTGGAGCCTATGGACCCCTTTTCAGCATAATATTTTTAAGTGCATGAAATAAAAGAAATAGGATTCCAAAGGAAAAAATATATTGAAATAAAGATATAATTTTTTGTAATCCAAGTATATGGACATCCTCAGATCTATTCATGTACCCTTTAGGGGGTCAGGAGAGTCTATGGTCCTCAGGTTCAAACTCTATCCTAAGGGATCTTGCCCTTAATAGGTCCTTAATAAATATGTCAAACTAAATTGAGTACTTACTTGTCCTATGCCCCAATTCCTCAAAACTTCCAATACCAAAACCAATAAAGTAATTAGAACTGAGGTGTTAATGACAAATATTGGCCTAATGTATCCCATCTCTTATATAACACTAGCATGTTAAAAGAGTCATATAATAATAACATAATCCCTGTAGGAAATTCAGGAATTATAATAGAACCAGTTAAGGAAATTTTTTCATTTCAATTCAGTAAGGTCTTATTGAGCCAACTATCTGCAAACCATAATGGAGAAATAAGTGAATTATCATTCATGTTGATCCCATCACCCAGGGAGTTTATGATCTAGTCTGCAAGATAAAAGATGGCAATACTTGAAAGTTTAAATAATAAGGAATATATGGGGATAGGAACTAGTTCTGTGATTTTATTGTTAAGGGGAATTCCTAGATGAGAAACCTCTTTCTACCAGTATTGATCAGCACCCTTTCAGCAATTAAGAGTCTTAGAGAATTTCCTGGAGCACCGGGATGAGATTTGCCTAAGCTCTTCACAAAGCAAATAGATGTCAAGTGTGGGAGTACATGAAAAGGCCAATATTAGTGTAGCAGGGAATTTGGATTCTAGAAATTCTGAGAATGACAGAAAGAAACACAGAAAGACAGAAAGAGAAAGAAAGAAAGAAAGAAAGAAAGAAAGAAAGAAAGAAAGAAAGAAAGAAAGAAAGAAAGAAAGAAGGAAAGAAAGGAAGGAAGGAAGGAAGGAAGGAAGGAAGGAAGGAAGGAAGGAAGGAAGGAAGGAAGGAAGGAAGGAAGACACATAAAGAAAGAAAGAAAAAGAAAGAAGGAAGGAAAGAGGTAGGGAGGGAGGAGAGGGGAGGGGAGGAAAGAAGGAAGGAAGGAAGGTAGGAAGGAAGAAAGAAAGAAAGTAAGAAAGAAAGAAAGAAAGAGGTAGGGAGGGAGGAGAGAAAGGGGAGGAAGGAAAGAAGGAAGGAAGGAAGGAAGGTAAGGCTCAGAAGCTGCAGTAAAAGAGCCTAATCCAATCTATTTACTTTTAAGGCTATCATATAAATAAAACAGGCACTTTCTACCTTCTCCTATGGTTCCACTGGAGATTCCTTTGTTTATTAATACTTCCACTGGTCCCAAATTCCATTTGGGGAATTGATAAATTCTACACAGGAATATATAAGATGCTGACTGGTGTAGCCATACCTGTTTGGCCTTTAAAAAATAGTACAACATAGAAGCATAGCAATTAATAATGCTAACTGCTATTGAGCAGTGACTGTGTCCTTTATTCTGTTAGTAGAATAAGGAAGGTGTGATCCTTGTCTAATAGAATGGCCCTCTTAATTAAACAAATAAGACGTAAGAAGCTGCCAAAAATAAATGAATAAAGCCAAATCATCAACACCTCTTGAACACCTCAGCAAATTTCACTATGTCTATGTCCAGCATCTCCACTCAGTCACCATTCTCAAATAGTGTCATCATCTTCAGCTTTTCCCTCTCCCTCTCTTGTCTTATCCAATCTTACCCAATCATATTGATCATATTTTGGGAGCATTTATGACACTGATGATAGATTCAGGGGAAAGAATAAGTCAGATATATTTTGGTATGAAGGCAAGGAAGGAATTTGTTTGCTTAAGTATGCATATTTTTACAAGGATTTTGTTTTTTACCCCCAACGAGGTAGGGGCAGAGGAGAAGAGAGAAAATAGATTTCTGTATGAAAAAAACACTTTTTAAAAATGGAGGGAACAGGGTACTACAGATGTGGAAGATTGCATGTATTTTCATATGAAAACATTGTATTCTTAGTTTTGTTTAAATGTTTTACTATTACAAGAGCTCCTATGGAGGCAGAGTAATCTAAAAATGTTTGTAATATAAAAACAAAACATGGCAATAAAACTATTTTTATAAGACTATATTGCCCCTAGAAAAAAATATAAAATCCTCTTATGGGTATTAAAAATTCTTCTTAATCAGACTCCTACCTACCCTTCAAGTTGTGTTTTATATTGATCTCCCTCAGATACTCTCTGTTCTAGTTAAGCTGACCTACTTGCTACTCTTCCTTGCAAAACATTCCATCTTCTTCCACTGTTCCAGGTGCTCCTCAACATCTGGAATGCACTCCCTCCTCCCATTCGCCTCTTAGAAACCTTAGCATCCGTCAAAGCACAGCATGAGATCTATCTTCTACAGGAGGCCTTGACTTTCTTGCTCTTGCAGTGACATCCTATTATTTTGTATATAGAAAATGTTATTAGGTAGTGCATGGGGTTGTCAAACTACAATCTGTGGGTCAAATTCAGTCCACCACTCATTTTTGTACAGCTGGCAAGCTGAAAATGGTTTTTTACAGTTTTAAATGTTTTATGTAAATACTTATTTAATAATATTTACTTAAATACTTTATTTGAAACTATAAAAACTATGCTTAACAGGCAGCAGGCTGGATTTAGCCCGCAGGCCATACTTTGCTGACTCTGGTTTAGTGGATAGTGAGGTTGACTTGAAGTCAGGTAGTCCTGACTGACACAAACTGGCTGTGTGATCCTGGGCACATAACTTACACTCATAGTATCCTGGGCAACTCTAAAATTACAAGTTTCAGAGCAGGTGCTGATCTGCATTATTAGAGAACTTTTTTTCACCAGGTGTTCCCTATAAAATGCAATAATAGAGACAAACATAATGTGTGTGTAGTCTTTACTTACGTGTATATATGTTATATTCTACACACACACGCGCGCGCATGCACACACACACACACACACACACACACACACCACTAGAATATAAACACTTTGAGGAAAAGAACATTTTATTTTTTTCCTTTTCTGTCTCTTAAACCTAGCATATTCTGTCGCACACAACAGATACTTCATATAGTTCTAGACTTGTAGTCAAGATGACCTAAATTTAAATACCGCCTCAGATACTTACTAGATGGTAACTGTTTTCAAGTGTTTGAAGGACTACTTTGGAGGAAAGCGATCTCATTTATTCTGTTTGAACCCAAAGAAATGAACCAGGAACAATGTGTCAAAGTTGCAAAAAGACAAATTTGTGCTTTATACGAAGAAAAAAATTGTAACAATCTGAGCACTACAAAAGTGGACCAGACCACCTTAATATGAAGTTGATTCTTAGAGACCTTCAAGCAGAGGCTGACTGATCACTTGTTTGATATACTGCAGTAGAAATTCCTTCTTTATATGGCTTGGACTAGATAACTCTTCTAACTCAAATTCTGTGATTCTGTGATACATAGAATCACACACATATGTATATATGTGTATGTATCTGTATGTATACACACATATATGTATGTGTGTATATGTGTGTATACATTTACATACATATAAATACACATACATTTATATGGTATACATACACACACACATATCTGAGTGTCCTACAGGGTTCTGTTCAGGGTGCTCTTCTCTTCTTCCTCTATACTACTTCAGTTGGTGATCCATCATCTCCCAGCAGTTTTTTTTAAATATGTTTTTTATGGCTCTAATTTTTTTCTTTTTTTGGAGGGGGGAAGGGCAATTGGGTTTAAGTAACTTTCCCAAGGTCACACAGCTAGTAAGTGTCAATCCTTTGAGGTCGGATTTGAACTCAGGTCTTCCTGACTCCAGGGCCAGTGCTCTATTCACTGCACCACCTAGCTGCCCCCCCCCCAGCAATTTAATTATCATCTCTATGCTCACAATTCTCAAATCTACCTAATCTGTCCCAACCCCTTTGCTGACTTCCAGTCTCACATATGCAGTTGCCTCGCAGATATGTCAAACTGTTCAGTAGACATCTTCAACTCAACATGTCCAAAATGGAACTCATTATCTTTCCTTCTAAACTTTCCCTTCCTCCTACCTTCTCTATCACTGTAGAGGGCAACATCATCTTCCCAGCTCTTAGGCTCAAAACCTAGGTGTCTCCTTAACCCTTCACTCTCTCACCCCCTATATCCAATCTGTCACCAAATCCTATCAATTCTGCTTTTGCAATATATCTTAAATGTATCCTCTTCTCTCCTCTGATACTGCCACTATTTTGTTGAAGGCCCTCATCACTAGATTATTCCAATAGCTTGCTCATGAATCCGCCTACTTTGTCAAGTTTCTCCCCAGTCCAATCCATCCTTCATTCAGCCACCAGACAAATTTTCCTAAAGAACAAATCTAATTATACCACCCTGCCCCCCACCCCCATCCTCCTCAAACACAAAATCTTTTGTCCAAAGTTCAAAACCTTTCACAATCTAGCCCCATCCTACCTTTTCAGTATTCTTACACCTTTCTCTCTGACACATAGTCTTCAATTCAATGACCTCCTTGCTGTTCCTTAAATAGGACAGTCTATCTCACTCTGGGCATTTTCTTTTTCTCTCTTTTTCTCTTTCTTTCTTTCTTTCTTTCTTTCTTTCTTTCTTTCTTTCTTTCTTTCTTTCTTTCTTTCTTTTTCTTTCTTTCTTTATTTTTATGAGCATTTTCTATGGCTATTCCTGATGCCTAGCATGCTCTCCCTGATCATCTCCATCTACTGACTCCCCTGGCTTCCTTTAACTCCCAACTAATATCTCATCTTCTATAGGAAGTTTTCCCCAATCCCTCTTGAATCTAGTGCCTTCCTTCCCTTATTTATTCTGTATACAGTATATTTGTACATATTTATTTGCTTGTTGTCTCACCCATTAGATTGTGAGCTCCTTGAGGATAGAGAGTGCCTTTTCACTGTTTTGTGATACTAGCATTTATTACAGTGTCTAGCACATAGGCACTTAATAAAAGTCTATTGACTAACATAGTGATTTCACCCTCATTGTAGCTACATAAACAGAGACAAGATGACTATGTGCTGGGTATTTTGCACAGGGGATCTATGCTTCATATGGAAAGTTGTATCAGGTGGCCTCTAAGCTCTCTCTCAAATCTAAAATTCTTTGAGAATTCTTTCTATGCTTTTTAACAAATTATGGATAAATCAACATTTTCTCTACAAGAAAATATTTATTTGATGATTGTCATTATAACTTTCCAATTAGTATGTCATTTAAAGATGATGGTATTAATCGCTATAATATAATAGTTGAAATATGTCAAATATTAAAATAAGCTACCAGGAAAATGAAAATTGCTTAGATATAAACATCAAAATATGTCATTCGATAAACAGGAGTATAGTTATTTTCATAAAATAGAAAAAATACAATTATGTCTATGCACAAACAATAGATGATAATCTTGAAACAAAAATATCCTTTGAATTTAAATGAACCTAATAAACAATTCACATTATATTTGAATATAATATATATTTGGCATATATTTGGCAAATATATATTTGGCATACTGCCAAAGAACATGATTTGGTGGTGGTGGTTCTTTTGAAATGTCAAAAGTATTCCATATTTTGTCTAGTTCATAGATTCTGACTGATGATTTAGAAATGCAGAAGGTATTGGATCATTGTTCTTACTATTTTAGATTCTTCCCTAGCAATGGAGTACTCAACCAAAATGTGTAGAGGAATCCAATTGCTCCAGTTTTTCTCCATATCCTTCATCATCTTCTTCACTTAGAACAAGTAGGCTCATGGATTACTTTTTCATGTCTGTGAATCTGTGATTTTATAAGATGTGAGCATTTTCCACTATGATTTAGACTGGCACCTATCCATGAACTCTCATCTTCTGTGATCCTTGTCAACATTCTACCAAAATTCTCTAATAGGAGGTCTCAGTAATATGCTTGTGGCAGTCCTCAGGTTCTCACACCATTGCATGGATACCAAACGAACATGATGACTCTGTCAGTTATCCTTTTCTATCCCCACCTCACTGACCAGTTCATCTTCTTTTCTGTCCACACATCTCTCTGATGACATTTTCCATTCCACTTCTGTGCAACTTTTGTTTGCTAATATATCATAACCTATTCATAGCCACCAAGAGCTTCTCCATATATTTTAATTATTTGAAGACTTTAATTACTTAAAGACTATCATATTACATTATTTTTGGATTTCAATAATTTTTTTCTATGAAATAATGTCATAAAGAACAAATAAGTTTATTGGGTCACCCCCTCAAATGCACCTTAAAGTGTTATGTAAGTCATCGTATAGTTGAACTATATTTCTAATCTTCCATTAAAGTCAAATTTCACTCTCATTGTTAAGAAAAATAATGCAAGAACAATAAAGAAAAACAACATTGAAAGACTTCAAACTCTGAACAATGAAATGACCAACCATATGCCCAGAGGACATATGACAAAGCATGTTGTCATCTCCTAACAGATGATGAATTCCAGGTACAGAAAGTGAAAGGTTTGGACATGACCATTTTGTTCATTTGTTTTGCCTGAATATACTTATTTGTTACACTTTTACATCAGTTTTTATTGAAGGTGGGGGAGAGTTAGCAATAACAACGAGCCCCACCCCCTCCACTTGGGCCAAAAAGAAAGACCATTGAAATATTTTAAAGATTCACAGAAGAGAACAGAAGGAAGTTCAGAAGGAAGCAGATTAGTGGTATAATTTTGAAAGGTACACATAGAAATTATATATATATATATATATATATATATATATAATTTATGTGTGTGTGTATATGTGCGTATATATGTATAAATATATACATACACACTGTGGAATGTATATTGTACATATGTATATTTATATACATGCACGTAAATTGGATTTAAGTGAGGCAGAGTTGCTCACAGTTGTCAGTCTCACTCTCTCTTCTAGATACATCAAAGTCCAGTGGCAAGACAAAAGTCAATATGACTGACAATGGCCTGAGATGCAATAGATGAACTTAGCATCTTTGATGTCTAACCAAGCTTTCGGCACTCCACAGTGCCTGCTTCAAAGCTGTTGGAACAAAATTGGTCTCATCCACCCATTCAACTGGAAGTCTTCATATGCTTGGGGTAGACACTCCCGCATCTTCCCAACTGGTTTGAGGCTTGTCAATTACCTCAACCTGGTTTAGCCTGTCCGCATAGACAGTTTTACCAGGGTAGGGTCACTTTGAATGCCATAGCTTCTTGGAGCCACTGAGAAGTAATTTGGAAGAGGAGAGTTGGTGAGATCAATTTTAGATATTTGACTTTGAGGTTCCATCATTGCATCAAGTTACAAATGTCCAGAAGACAGTCAGAGATATGGGTTTGTAATTCAGAAAAGTATTCAAAGTTAAATGAATAGATTTCAGAGTCAACTACATCAATCTGATATTAAAAGTTGTAGAGATAATAATGAAGGAAAGAAGAGATGACCAAAACACAAAACCTTGGGAAACATCTACCTTAAAGGGTAAATAAAAATTAGGGGAACAGGAAAAAGATAGAGGTTGACAGATAAACAAGAGTTTGAAGATAAGAAGGAACACAATATCCAGAAGGTAATGTGAATTAATGCTATATAGCAGGGGTAGTCAAACTATGGAGCATACATGCCATATCCAGCTCATGACCTGCTTTTGTACAGTTACCATTCTTAGCTCGTGGGCTATACAAAAATAACCAGTAGTGTAGATTTGGATTGTAGGCCACGGTCTATTAAACCCTGTTGTGGAGAAGTTAAGAAAACTGAAGACTTTAAAAAAAAAGTCATTGGATTTCAAAGACTAGAAGATCACTGATAACTTTTGAGAGAATGGTTCTAGTAGAGTACTAGAGGGAACAAAAAGAATAGTCATAAGTTGATGAGAGTGGGTAGTAAGAAAATGGCAGCATTGGAAACTTTCTATTTTTGCTAATTTGGCTGTATAGACACAGAAAGGAATGGTGAAGGATAGAAAAGTGAAGGACATACATATTAGGATCAGAGTAATGTGATAATTTTCCTTAATAATAAAAATAATAAATAATATTTATATAGTTTTTAAGGTTTGCAGAGCACTGTACATTTATTATTTCTTTTGATTCTCACAACAATATTGTGATATTATTATCCTCACTTTATAGAAGAGGAAACTCATGCTGAGAGAGGTTAAGTGACTTGCTCAGACTTATACAACTACATTAAGGTCCTGATGCAGGATTTGAACTCAAATCCTCTTGAGTCAGAGTCCAGAAGTCTTACTCACTGAACTACCTGGCAGCCTTTTGTGGGAAGATGGGAATAAGTCATTGAAGAGGGAGAAACTGAAGATGTCTGAGATATTTGCTATTAGCAACATGTGACAGGCAGTCAACAAAAGAGGATTGGGTGGCAGAGTGGATGGAGTACAGGCCTAGAGTCAGAAAAACTCATCTTTGTGAATTCAAATCCAGACTCAGATATTGACTGTGTTATTTTGGGCAAGTCACTTAACCCTGTTTGCCTCAGTTTCCTCATATGTATAATGAGCTAGGAAAGGCAATGGCAAATCACTCTAGTATCTTTGCAGGTCATGAGGTCATGAAAAGTAGGACATGACCAAAAAAAAGGACTCAACAACATGTAGCAATGACGATACATTGGAATATATGAGTTCAACCTGAAATGTGATTAGTTTGAGGTGTCAGTTCAATTTAACCAACTTTTACTAAGCAGCTAGTGCTAGGCACTAGGAATACAAAGACAAAAAGAAAGCAGTGCCCCAGGCAGCTAATCGGGTCATCCAAGTAGACGTGTCCAGAAGATAGTTGTATATACAAGTCTAACAATTATGAAAATGGCCAGGCTTGGAGGTATAGCCTTAAGATGCATCTTGAAAAAAAGTGGATAGGTTGTAGAAATGAATGAAATTACCAACAGAAAAAGAATAAGAATAGAAGAAGGGTCAGGACCAAACCTTAGGAAACACTAACAACTAGGGATGGGTGGAAGAAGGAAACAAAAGGAATAGAATTATTCTATGGAAAAATTAGCTTGCTATTCCCTCTAGGGAATGTCAAAAATGTATTATTGTGTTTTTATTTTCTTTTTATATTTATTCTCTCTATATGTGTTCATGTATATATACATATAGTATATGTTTGTATATTCTGTATATATGAGGCACTTAATAAATACTTGTTTATTGATCCTTCTTAATTACAGTAACCATGAAAATAGCATCACTGCCACATAGGATCATAGATTAATAGATTTAGAGCAGAAGGGAACTTATGATCAATCCTCTCACTTTACAGATGAAGAAACTCTTCAAGTCACTTTCCAGGCTGGGGAGAGGGAGAGTGTTCTATTAAGTACAGGAAAGCATGGAGTCTTGTGGGAGAAAACCCTTTCAGTGTTCACTCTCCTTGTGTCTGATAGGGGCTAGGTAAAAGCTAGCAATCGTAGTGTGAGATAGGACTTCCCTGGAGAAAGGAAGTGAAGAATGCAAGACATACACTCCTCCAGCTAATTGGAGCAGTAGCATCAGCATCCAGAATTGGGTCAAAAGTATATTCCTAAAATGAGGTGGGAGGTACAGGCTGCTCACAGTTATTCATCATTCAGGAGTCAAAGTAAAGGACTGTTTGTAATAGTTACTAAGTGCTTAATGATGAAGTGCCAGAGTAGTGAACTCTAGGATATGGAGGTTTCTGCAATTAAAAAAAAAGTTGGAGAGCTTCATTTTAATCTATATTTCAACAAAAATGAGCCCTCTGAGTAATATTTTTTACAAACATTTTCAGAATCTGTAGTTTTCCAAGATTAGCAGCCATACAACCACCTCAATGGAATAATGGTACAAAAATAAGCTATATGTAGTATTTAAAAAGTATTTTATTGCTTCATTCTTGTTGGTCATTCATCTCCTACTCTACCTGACCCCATTTAGGGTTTTCTTGGCCAAGTTCCCAGAGCAGTTTGCCATATCCTTCTCTGGCTCATTTTATAGATGAGGAAACTGAGTGAAACAGGGTTAAGTGACTTGCCCAGGGTCACACACATTTGAACTCAGGAAACTTCGCATACAATAATAATTTTTGATCTTTGTATATGCAAATTAATAATAACAACAATAGTGATAATAGCAGTAACATTTTATCTAGTGCTTTAAGGTTTGCAAATTACCTTGCAACTATAATTGCATTTTTGTGAACACAGCAACCCTCAGAAGGAGGTGCTATTTTAATTCCCATTTTACAGATGAAGGAACTGAGGCAGACAGAAGTTAGGTGAATTGTCCAGATTTGCACAGCTAGTAACTATCTGAGACAATTCAGATCTTCCTAACTCCAGTTTCAGTGTTCTATCCACTGAGTCACCTAGCTGTCTATTGGTGTTTGTCACAAGACAAAAAAATGAAAAAGAATCAAATGTTACTATACATTATATTCATAGAGGAAAAGGGCCAAGTGGTCGGGGGAAGGAGATAGATTATTATTCCTGGAGAAAATTTAGGGTAATCAAGGAAACTTTGTAATTTCCAGAAGGTAGTCCAACCTTATCTCTCCCTATTTAATTTTGGACCCAACTTGTCTTCCGAGAAAAATCCTTATGTCTTGCACATGACAAATAAGGAACTACATATAAGAACCAGTGTAAAGAATAGCATCAAATAAGTATATTGCCCCCCCCAAAAAAGATAAGCTAATGACAAGGAGAAAGCCGCAGTAACTGGTGGGAAGATGAGGTGTTCTACCAGTATCCTCCCAGTGTCAGGGACCTAAGCAAAAATCTCACAAGATGAACAGGCATGGATGGGTTATGAGCTGCATCTTTGCCAGGAAAATCCACATAAGTTCATAGATTTATTTGAGTATTTTTGAAAAGAATATGGGGCAGGGGGAGCCAATCTAAAAATGAACCTGAAAAAAACCAGTTTAATTAAAGCCTTAGAAATATGAGCATGCTCCATTTATGCTCCATGTGCTATTTTTTTTTCTTCTTGGTCATAAAAGGAATAATCAGATTCATGACTAGCATATATAAAAAGTAAAGCATTATTCATTGTCATGGAAATATTTTCTGGGTGATGTGCCCTTTAACACATGATTTTTGCTAATCTATAATGTCTTACAATAACAGACTCGAGGAAAAGAAAAAGGATTTTTCATTTTAAATAACCCATTATGGAGAATCAGAGACCTTTTGAAAATGAGTTGCCTGCTTACAAATAAGAATATTGAGGAATAGAGGACTTGATCTCTTACTCACCCTTACCTCTTGAACATCCACACCATCTACAGAATTTTATGCTAACAGGATATGATTAAATGTTTTTGAATTTTATAATCATAGTTTAGCAAAGTAATTCACTGAGGGTGAGAGTAAGAATTCTGAAAGAAAGCAGAGTCCAAGGGATGAAAGATAATAACAGGAAATTCCCTGCTAAAATCTATAAACAAGAAGGTAGAGAGAATCCTAGTTCTGAGTCATATGTTTTCTCACCTGTGATAACTATCCAAAGTGACAATCTTATCAGGAGTTCAGGGGTTAAGATTAATAGAGCACAGTAGAAAAAAGAGGAATTATGTCAACTTACTAGATTCAAAACATTAAAGGGAAAAAGAGAACTTGATGACAAGATATCTGGGGCTAAGACCCCTACTATCTTTCTGGAGCATTCCTGCCTATTACTCTTAAAGATGTTCCAAAATTATTAAAATTAATATTGGGGAGCCTTCAAATTGACGATGGTTCTAAACACTTATAGACACTCATCAACACAATGGGATGAACCATAGTGCCAGAAGACTCAGGATGCTATTCACCTCTTGACAGAGAGTCTACAGACTCAGAGTACAGACTAAAACTTCAAAACGTTTTTTGTCATGGGTAATGAAGGTATTTATTTTGCAAAATTTACACATATTTGTAATAGACTTTGTTTTTCTTGCTTACTTAGTGGGTAGAGTAAAGAGAAAATTCGGAACTGAAAATAATGATGGTTCTAAAATTGATATATTACTCTGTGATTGAAAAGTCCATAACCTTTGACCCAAATATTCTAATTACTAATCACATAATAAAGAGGTCTAAAACTTTGAGAAAACTCTACATACACCAAAATATAGTAGCAAAGAACTGGAAATGAATTAGGAATCCATTAATTGTAAGTTATAAACATTGTTGAGAATCAAATTAGGAGTCCATTGGTGGCTAAAAATAATGTAGCGCATGAATTCAAAGAAATAATACTGTGGCATAGAAAACAACAAAAATGAAAAATTGAGAGACATATAGATTTACATTGATTGATGCAGTGTGAAGCAAGCCAAGAAAACGATATATACCATTGCTGTTTCAATGTAGATACTCAAAAAACTTAAGGAAATATTAAGGGAATACCCTGGAGTTACCAAGCCTAGATGAATTATATCTTAGGAAACTGAAATAACTGACAGATCAGGGCCAATTAATAAATAAGCATTAATTTGGCAATTCATAGATACCAGGCACTTGTTAGACATTGAAAATACAAAAAGAAAGTGAAAAAGATTTCCTGCTCTCAAGATCTTCCCAGTCTAACGGATATGATTTTCTAATGACTATTAGTGATCATGGAAAGATTATGAAGAAGAGGAGGAGTACCTCTAGACTGGAGAAGGGCAAATGATATCCTAAATGTGGGGCATGGGGAGAAGGAAAAGAATGGAGTCTGAACATTATTTCCTATGAGCTTGGATTCAATTCTTGACCAAATTTTTGAATGCATTAATAATAAAATGAATAAAGACTGACAAACATCCCAGATAGAATGAAGTGATATTTGATAGAAAGATTTTTTTCTCTTGTTAAACACTTCCCTTGTTATTTTATTTGTACTACAGTCCCTGATAAAGGCCTGCTATTGAAGATAAACAGAAAACTAATCCAATAACCAAAATATGTAAGATCAACAGCCATTTCCCAATAGACAAATATTCAAAGATTATGAAAAAATCAAAAACCAAAAATCCTTCTTTCTTCAAAGAAGAGTTCCAAATTAGTGACAACCATATGAAAAAGCTCCAAATAACTAAGACTAAGAACAGTGCAAATGAAAGCAACTCTGAAACTTCACCTCACACCAAGCAAATTGGCAAATCTACAAAAGTTGTAAATGGTTAATGTTGGAGATATTGTGGAAAGCCAGACACATTAATGTACTGAGGGTGGAGCTATAAATTGGTCTAACCATTCCAGAAAGCAATTTGGAATTATTCACAAAACTGACTAAAGTGTCTATATCCTATGACTCAGAGATTCCACAGTGAAGCATTTATCCCAAGGAAGTCAATGAGAAAAAGAAAGGCCTCAAACAAACCAAAAATGTTGATCGGTCGTTTTTGTTGTAGCAAAGAAACAGAAACAAACTAGATGTCAATCAATTGGAGAATGTATGAACAAGTTGTCCCACATGGACACGATGGAATCTTACTGTGCTGTCAGAAATGATCAACATAATGAACATAGAAAGACTTAGGTGAAGTGATGCAAAATAAAGTAAGCAGGACCAAGAAAACAATGCATACAGTGGGTATAAGAGTGTACATGAAAAGACAAGCAATCATAACACAATCCAAGGAGTTCATGTTATCATCAGAGAAAACAGTATGTAAAGGGGAACTGGGAAGGGGGGAGAGCCAATTTGCATCTTTACTGAGCTAATAACATCTCTGAACAGAGTGACTCCCATAAAATTATGCGCAGTGTCATGGCATGGAAATATCCTAGAAATCCTAGACCTGATTTGGGACAAGATAAAGTGTAAGCTCAAGTATCAGAACCTAGAATCCCAGCGATGGAATTCAAGGTTCTAATGGGAGAGAGAGAAGGTAGATGGCATGAGTACAAGCTGTGTGGAGTACAAGTACAGTGTGGAGATGTAAATTGGCTACCTACCACCAAATGTAATCTTTCTCCTATAATATTTGTTCAGAATGAATAGGAATAGAGAATTAATTACCTAGGTTAAGATACCTGAGGATATACTTTTTAGTGGAATCTGAATTCGTTTTCTCATACTAGATGGAAGATTTTAACACATTTCAATTCCCATAAAACAAGTTTATTCTAGCTGAAGGCAATAGGGCTTTTTTTTGTGAATTCTGTGTCCTCATTCACAAAGGATAGTATAACCACCTCCTCCTGAGCATCACACTCCTTTAACTGAGCAATCAGAATTGCTAATTTTTTCAGAATATGGAAAAAAAAAGGAGAGCACATTTTGTACAATAAAGTTTCATCCTCTACAATAAAGTACAGTAAGATTGTTTTATGGCACTTTCATGAGCTCAAGCTTTTGGGATATTACATGTGAGCAAAAACTATATAGGAGGAACATTGCTGACTGAGGCGTTGGGCCAGGTTAGTAAAGTCTGCATGCCAAATGTAGGAAAACTTTACCTGTGGGAACATTTATAAAGAGCTTTCACTCCCTAGGACTTTAATGGTCTAAGCCTGTGATGAATACTTCTTTGACTGTCTCTATAAAGACAGAGTGAAAGGAGAATTGAGGTAACCATTTGGATAATTTGGGCCTCTAAAGAGCTTTGGAGGGATAAAGAGATGTATTTGCCTAATTGCAGCTGGCCTAGAGCAAAATTTGGAAGAAGGCAAAATGGCATATTTTGTCTTCAGATTTCTTCTTTCCCACTTTCATTGCCATCTTTTTTCCCTGTTGGTGCACTGCTTTCTCTAAATTGCCCAATTCCGTCATACTGCCTAGAGTTCCCTTGATGAAGCACACCATCAAAATCTGCCCTCCTGGAGATACCCCATTTCTGCATCCACCCTTTGTCATCATAACTTACCTCTCCTCCCTCTAGAGTCATTTTCATTATCCCAAGTATCTATGATGAGCTAACTCACATTGAGGTCTTCGCTACTAAACTTTATGGTTTTCTTTTTATAGAGATATAGACAAAAGAAATCCATTTCTAATGAAAAAATCTCAAGTAGTTAGTAACTATCAGTGATGAGTGTTTTTGAGCATTGTACATAAAGTCATTACTGGTCTGAATTGTCTATTTGGTTTTCTGTTTTGTTTTGTTTTCATTTCCCCTTTCACCAGAATCACTTGACAACTGATAGGTTTTCTACTTTACTTTCAAAATTATGTAGTCAAATTCTCATATTTTATGATATGAGAACCTTCTTGGAATGTCTTGACCAAGGCCACACAACTAGGCTTGATCAGAGCAGGGTCTTGAATTCATGCCTCCAGTTTCTAAGCACAGTGTTCTTTCCTCTATATCATGAGTCCTGTGTCAAAGAGCTTATTCCCAGGCTCTGCCACCATCATAAAAATACAATCTGAGTAATACACTAGAGCCATGAGATCAAACTTAAATGGAAACAGACTGCACGTAAGGATCCCTTCAGGCTGCACACTGACTTAGAAAACCCCACATTAACACTATCTATGTTGTATTTTTATTTGTTTTGTTAAATATCTCCCAATTACATTTTAATCTGATTTGCATTGCACTTAGGTGTACTTCACACCTCTACACTAGAATATACTATTATGTATGAGCCTGACCTCATAGCAAAACCAGTTTGGTTCAACAAAACAATGAGATTATAATGAATACTTCTAGATTTATAGTGTTTTACAATTATAAAGCATGTTATTGTTATTAACTGTATTACACATATGATCTTCTTTCATTTTTATAATGAGCATGCTTTTTTTTTTAAATTTTGAATTCCAAATCCTCTCCTTCCCTCCAATCCTAGCACCACCCATTGAGAACAAAAGCAACAGACTGTCATTGAGTCACTTCAGTCATATTCAACTCTCTGTGACCTTATTTGGGGTTTTCTTGGCAAAGACAATGGAGCGGTTTGTCATTTCTTTCTCCAACCTATTTTACAGATGAGGAAACCGAGGCAAATAGGGTTACGTGACTTGCCCGGGGTCACATAGCTAAGCTAAATCTGAGGCCAGATTTGAGCTCAAGAAGAGGAGTCTTCCTGATTCCAGGCCCGGTGCTATATCCACTGTGCCAACTTAGCTGTTCGATAAGCAATATATTATCTTCATTTTAAAGATGGTAAAATTGAAATGAGTTCCCGAGAAGTTTAAGGATTTGTCCAGATTGACGTAGCTTCAGCACTAAAACCTAGGTCCTCTGTCATCAAGTTCACTCTCATCGTTACACCAGGTTAAGCTCTTGTGTTTAGTACTGACGAAAATCTATTCAGTTACAGGTAAAGTTTGAGAAAAAGATCTAGGTTTAGAGTGCAATTAAGAACACACGGATACCATAACTCCTTAGTAACACAACCTTTTAGCTGAGAGGATAATCGGCTTTGCTAGCCCAACTGCTGATTTTAATCCGTTAGCTAAGGAAGGAAAACAAAGCCTAAAAGCCATATGCTCAGAGGAGGGAAGGTTAAGGTAGCAGAAAAAAAAAGAGAGAAAGAAAGAAAACTGTACTGAAAATTGGAAGGCCTGGATTCTAGCCTAGGTCTTTCTACTAGCTAGCTATGTAGCTTCATCTCCCTGGGCTTCCATTTCCTTATCTATAAAATGGATTAGATGATCTCTTCTAAGATCATTTCCAACTTGAAAATTCAATCATGCTATGAAGCAGTGAGAACCATAGGGCTCAACTGTTCAGGATAAGGAATTAACCTGACAGATTCAGTAGGGAAAAGAGAAAAGGAGAAATGGAAAATTTACATTGTGAATCAGAGTTTCCCTGGATCTCCCAGTCTTTCCAAGTTAAATCCCTATGAGAAAATAGATACCTTACCCTACAAATGCCCTAGCTGATTTCTTATACCCCCAGAGGAATTTTTCGTTTGTTGACAGTAAAGGGATTTTCGTCTATACCAGGGGTGGCGAACCTCCAGCCTTATGGCCGAACTAGGCACATAGAAAGAAAGTTAGAGATTATCTAGGTCAAGCCCCACTCATTTCACTGAAGAAGAGATTCTGGACTAGAGAGAGAAATGATTTGTCTAAAGTCACAGAGGAAATAAGTGGCAGAGCCAGGATTCAAACCTAGATTCTCTGACTGCAAATCCAATATTCTTTTCACTTAATTTAAACACAACTTTGGGTAAGTTTATGGACCCTTAGAACTTTTAAGGCTATACATTTTATCTGAAACCTTTATTTTTCTGAAGTTATATATCATTGCCAGTCTGGAAATCTGTCCTTTCATAAAGTCAGTTTAGACAAGGGTCACTCAAAAGAATTTCTTTCCACCCTCTGTCTACTGCCCTTGATCTGGCCTGACCCCAACACCACCACCTGCATTAAAACACATCTGCTTTTAAAGAATATATTGCCACACAGGTCATTCTAAACCTATACCTCTCTTTTCATAGCTCTCAGGTTCTGCCATTTATTCACACCACCTCTGCTGTCTGACGTTGCCAACCCCACCCTCTTGGCCCCTTCTCCCATAGCTGCAGGCTCAGGAGCAATGCCAAGCATGCTGTCTGGACTGCTCTGGCCCCACTGTCTCCTAATGACATTACCTAGTCTCAGATTTCTGCCCCTTTTGCATGAAGTCACTCACTGCCTCCTGCTTTCTCCCATTGTTACTCCCTGTTTCCTGCCTGAGGCTGGTTTTCTCTCAAAAGGTAGGAGAGGCTGCTACACATACATGGGAGGGAGGTATTAGGATGAGTCAGAAAGAGAAATGATCAATCTGAGGGAAAAGAAGACATAGGAGAGAAGGAGAAAAGCAACCACAAAATGCTCCTTAAAATGCCTTCAGGGAAGGCCCTATAACCAGTTGAAGCTAAACATTTAGCTAATAAGGGGGAGTTTTTTAAACTGTTTTTCTGGAACCCTTATTTATTATTTAATAAATCATCAGGAAATATACGCTTCCTTAGAAACTTGAAGCAGACCTGTCCTGAATGGCAGACCTGCCGGTTGATGTAAGATAGGGATTTACACAGTGGGAAAATAATTTCTGAAAAGCTTGATTTAAAAAAAAAATAATTAACACTTTGAGTTAAATTATACAATAGCATCCCCATAGGTCTTGCATTAATTAAAGATTTTTACTTGTGTTTTTTCTTTCTTCTTTTTTCTTCCTTTCTTCCTTCCTTCCTTTCCTCTCTCCCTCCTTTACTCCTTTCTTCCTTCCTTCTTTCTTTTCTTCCTTTTCTTCCCTCCCTTCCTTCTTTTCCCTCCTTTCCTTCCTTTTTTTCTTTTTTCTTTCTTTTTTCTTTCTTCCTTTCTCTTTCTTTCCTTCTTCCCATTCTTTCTTTCTTCATCTTTCATTCTTTGCCTTTCTTTCTTCCTTTCTTTCTTTTTCTTTCTTTCCTTCTTCCCATCCTTTCTTTCTCTATATCTTTCATTCTTTCTTTCTTCCTTTCTTTCTTTTTTTCTTTCTTGTATTATACTGCTTTGAAAGAATATAAAAGCAAAAGAGACTAATGGCTCTGTAAGGAACCACTTCTTGTTTATCGATCACTACCAGGCCAAGGGTTTTTAGACGTGTGTTCTGGTAGACACTGGGGCTGCCAAAAGCCAGACTATGCATAATACATGGACCCAAAAAATGCTATAAAATTAAAGCAGTAATAAATTTAGAATCAGTAAAACTAAAGTGCTTCTTTGCACAGAACACTTTGTACCCTCTGCTGAGGCAGAGAGTAGGGGTTCCATGGTGGCAAGGGCAGTTAGACAAATGTTGAGGCAGGAATTTGAAAAAAAAGTATAATTTCCTAGCAATGAATCAGCTAAATATAAGTATTAAAAAGGAGAAGAATTTTTTTTTCTCTGCAAACCCCCTCAATGAAGGTATGACTTAATCAGATGTAGAGAACAGGAATATATGTTGCCAGTGAAGGTAAAGTGTTTTCACAAAATGAGGCATGTTCTGTAACTGGAATGCTAAGCACTTTCCCATGGAGAATAAATACACATTAAATGCAACAGAAATTGATGGGAGTATGAAATTGTCTTCCTTAGTCCTCATCACTCCACAAAAACAGAGCCAATATTGGGACCCCATCTTCCCTGAAGCGGATGAAGGGATGAGAAACCAGGCAGGAAAGGGGTATAGGAGACAGGATGCTGAGACAGCTGGGGACCAGCTGAAATCAAAGACCATCGTAAAAGTCCAGTAGGGGGTAGACAAGAAGACCTGGTCAGTCTTGAGCAGAGCCATTTCCCAAGTATAGGAAAGCAGCTGTGCATTGAGACTGGGACTATGCTAAAACCCCAGGAATGGCCATAGCTCATTTGGACCTTAATGAAAGCCAGAGTGGACAATTTTATATTATAAACTTCTCTCTAACCTCCAGTCCTACAAATATAAGTCCATTTCAACATCTGGCCCTTCAGTGAAGCCCAATACATCATTTGCAAAAAGAAAGACGGGGCGGGCGGGAGGGGATAATGTGAAGATTGATTCAGTTAGTAAGAGCATACTTTAAAATCTCTCTGAGGTTTTAAAGTGCAGCTTTATTTAGAATAATTCTAAGAAGCAGAGGAAGAGTCCCTTTGTGACTAATCCAAATTCTGCTTGTCAGACATCTGGCCTCTGCTATGTAGAAGGGACATAACTGACAAGTCTTCAATTTGCACACAAATAGCAGTTTTTCTCTAATGTTTTTAATTGTCCACTCTAAAAATAGCTTCTTTTTTTTTAGAGCACCCATCTGCCATGCTGGTGAGCACCTTCTGTTTGATCAAGGGGCAATGGATATATATGCCCTTTTTTGAGGTCTAGAGACGAATGAATGAATAAATGAACGCAAAAGTATGCGTTAAGCAGTTCTCATCCTATGACATTCTTGTCTATATTCTTCTATAGATTTTCCCAAGTCATCTTTCCAATATGCTAGAGATTTTTCTCTAGTTTGGAGATTCTTAACCTAGGGCACGTGATTTTTAAAATTCTTGCATTTTCTATTTTTGACAAATATATTTCAATATAATTGGTTTCCTTTGTAATCCTATGAATTCTAGGCATATAAAAGCATTACTCTGAGAAGAGGCCCATAGGTTTAACCAGAATGTCAACAGCATCCATGACACACATACATACTCAAAAACGTATAAGAATTTGCTCTCAGTCTTGGCCTTGGTGGGTGCCAGTGGAATACTGAAGCTGTCAATCTGTGATTCACTCCCATTTCATCATATGATCAGCTTAGTCATCTGTTTCCTCAATTAAATCCTTTATGCCACTTCTTAAAAACCATAGTCTCCAAGGAATCAAAGTTCATTGAGTCATTGATCTACAGCAGGAAAAACTTCAAAGGCAATCCTGTCCAACTCTCCCTTCCCCATTCTACAGATGAGGTTGAAAAATCATTCATTACCAAGCACCTGCATATTACAAGCCTACACCAAAATTTGGGGGGAAATCACCCTATACTATTATACTGATTATAAATTATAAGTAAGAGGGGATGGATGTAAGCAGAGTTACCAGTATGATTGCTGACCTTTTACTTACCCAGGCAATTCCCCCAAATCCATCAGGTAAAACCTGATTGAACAAATAGACCTAATAGCTCCAGAAACAACTTACATTTAAACACACGCGCACACACACACACACACACACACACACTTCACACACACTTTTCTGTCTTAATTGAATCAGGAGTAGAAGTGAATTCCAGGGTGTGGTTACATCTCAGTAAATGTTCTGCCTCCAACTGTCAGATTCACAAAGATAAGGAGAGAAGCCTATCTCAACCACTGTAGAGGCAATCTAGAAAGGAGACAGTCTCCTAGCTAACCTCAGCATAAGATGTATAAGCACCATCCTCAAAGTCTTTTGTGACTTTGATATATGTCACCTTGCTTTTTTCACCTTAAAAACCATTTTACAAAGCTTTATGATAATGAGTTGATTCATTTTTACCCTCAGTGTGAGGGGTCAGTTTTGAAGTCTATATTTTATAGAGGGTCCTGAATGTTGTGAGCAACTAGGTTAGAATCAGAATTATCACTGTTTAATATTGATTTTATTGTATGTTGTCTGATTGATGCTAATAGAGCTCAAAGGGCCGCGATGAAAATTCTCTAACAAGGAAATACGAAACTAAAGTTTGTGATTTTCAATGTGTATTCATATGAATAAAGTCAATTCACTTCACTTCCACACTCATTAAGTATCTACTATGTTTGAGGTATTATGCTAGTTACTAGGATAAAAGTAAAAGAAAAGAAAAAAACACAAAGGCACAAAACTATCCTGTCTCTGAGGGGCTTAAATGCTAGGAGGAGATTATACTCTAATACTTACACAGATAAAATACAATGTAGCTTGATGACAGAGAGATGCAGACAGACAAACAGAGACACAGGGCGATCACTAGTTAGGAAATCAAGGAAGGCTTCCCACAGTAGGTGGTACCAGACCTGAGACTTTTTTCAGAAGGGTGTTGAGGAGAGAGAGTGAATTTCAGGCATGGGGTTTCATTTGTGGAAAATCGTAGACAAAAGATAGGATTTTGAATATGAAAAATAACTAATAATCTAGTTTGGCTGAAATACAGAATTATGACAGAATAATGTAAAATAAGGTTAGAAAGATGGGAGCTAGATTATAGAAGAATTTAAATAACAGATAAAGAATATGTATTTTATCCTAGAACAAGGATACGTAAATCTTTTTTGTGTGTGCATTAGATTCCGATATCAGTCTAGTGAAGCCTGTGGATCCTTTCTCAGAATAATATTTTAAGTAATTAAATGAAAGGCTAAATTTCATTTACAGGTTAGTGGAGAGATACTTTTTTCCCACTCTCTCCCTTTTAGGAGTGTGTGGATTTCAGGTTAAAAAAAAACCCTGTCCTAGAGGTTTAGGAGCCAATGATGGTTTTTACATTAAAAAAAAATGTAGCCTGGGCAGACCTGCAAAGTCAAATCAATAAATATTTATTAAAGGCTTGCTATGTATCAGATATTATGCTTAGCACAGAGAATACAAATATAAGCAGATATAAAGACAGCTTCTGCCCTCAAAGAGCTTATAGTCTACTGTGGGAAGACTAAACATAAAAGGAAGATGAGGGGATTGGGGGAGGCATCAATACGATGACATGGTAGAGAAAATAGTGGAGAAAGCCTAGAGAATCCAGAGTGACTCCCCACCCTGTGAGCTACAAAGATTTTTTTTGGCAGAAGTGTGTAGAATAAATTAGAGAAGGGAGAGGCTGGACACAAGAAGAGCAATTAGGATTTTATTACATTAATCCCATAAGTGATGAGGATCCAAACTACGTTGGTGGTTCTGTGATTTATGTGAGAAGGAGAGAGAGAGATTCAGAAAAGATCTGCAGATATAAAATTTACAAAACTTGGAAACTGATTGGATATAAGAGGTCAAGAGGACAGAGTCAAGGAGGACTCCAAGGTTGTAAACCTGGGTGACGTGATGATGTGGTCCTCAGCAGATATAGAATAGTTTGTAGGAGTTTGTAGGTCATGGGGCTGGGGGGCATGATGAGTTACAGTTTAGACATGCTGGGTTTAAGTTGCCAGTAGTACATCCTATTGAAAATGGCTAGCAGACAATTATTAATGGTACAGCACTGGCATTCAGGAGACAGAATTGGACTAGATATATAGTTATGGGAATAATCTGCATAAGGATGATTAAACTCATGGAAGCAAATTCAATTTAGCAAACATTATTAAAAATCTACTATGTGCAAGACATTGTCCTAAGTACTGGAGATACAAATATATTACTCCTACTGGGTTATAACTTCAACTCACACATGTAGTTTGGGTCCTCACATGGCAGCTGCCCCCAGACTCCATGGCTCCTCACTCCCATCAAAGTGTTCCCTTTGGTAGTCAGTGAAGGACATAGTATACTAACTGAGATGGCATCATAAGGATAACAATAACAAAGCGTTCCCCACAAAACCTGGGCCACATTCTCCCACAACTACATATAGAGTTGGTTGGAAGCATGGATATATGTCAATAAAGAGGCACACATTTAGGAAACACATATGGTCATGACAACTCACACTTCTGGTATATACAGTTTTTTCCTAACTTATTTTGTTGCCAAGCTGCTACTCCTAGGCATAGCTTCTCTGTTCAGCAGGTCATTGAAATGGTCTCCTTGGGCTTGTTACTTTCCTCAGCTCAGATCCTATAGTCAGGACTGGCTATGTTCTCTAATCTCAGACTTCTCATACTCCTCATATATGTCTCTGACTGTCTTCCTGCTTCCTTTCAAGTTATGATGATTTCTACTGGCCAAGTAACTCTGATATAGATTAGGGCGGCAAGTGGGATAGGGAGAAGGGAGAGAAATCTCCCTAAAGATATGCAGACTCTGAGATTTGAAGAACTATTCCTTAACAGGAATTGGGTTCTTCTTTCATTTTGGTGTTTCTTCTTTTCTGACATTCTTTGTCACCTACTTTGACTGCCTGGCTAAAACACATGCTCTAATTCCCTCAAGCTTGGCTGATAAACTGTTGTTTATCCTTCATTTTCAAAGAGGACCAATGATAACAAGGGGTGATGTCTTGACTAACTCATGATTTGGATTTAAGTGAGGCAGAGTTACATGAAGTCATCAGCCTCACTCTCTTTTTCAGAGTCCAGTGGCAAGACAAAAGTCAAGATGCCTGGTGTTGGCCCGGAATGCAGTGTATGACCTTGGTGTCTTTGATGTCTGACCAGTCTCTAAGTGCTCCGCAGACCCTGCTTTGCCACCTTCCTGGCTCTTGAACTTTGTTAGCCCATTCCTCCAGGGGAAGTCTTCACATTCTTGGGGAAGACCTCTCCCTGTCAGGGGGTTGAAAAATGACTTTACACTTTAAGATATCATCTAGGTTATCTGCCTCCTTACATTCTGACATTTCATTAACAGAGGGAATCTCTGTTAATGAAGTCCATTGATTAGGAGTCTCCTCCCCCACCCCCAATGCTACCCCATTTCACAAAGATACAAGCAAATGAGTCTCTGCTCTTAAGATAAATATGTTCTATTAGGAAAACATACCAAGCAAACAAACCAGTCTAGTACAAGGAAAACTAAAAGTGAAAGGAAGAGTAAGAGGACACGGGAAGGCTTCTTGGAAAAGGTGGCTACAAAGGAAAAACAAGTTTCTAAGGGGCAAAATTGATAAAATCCATTCCAATCATGGGAAATGATATACAAATGTATAGTGGCAGTAAATAGAATATTGAGTTGAAAGAATAAGCAATACAGTTTTCCTGGAATTAAGATGAATAACATGAAGAGTCTGGAAAAGTAGTTAAGAACAAGATTGTGAAGGGTCTTAAATGCTAGGCTAAGGAGCTTGTATTTTATCCTAAAGGCAACACAGAATTATTTTCCAATCCAATAAGTATTTACTGAGTGCCTACTATGTGCCAGGCACTGTGCTAAATAAGCTCTGGGATACAATGAATAAAAACTACCTACCCTCAATGAATTTGTAATCTAAAGGGGGAGACAAAACATGAAAGGAGGCAGAAAAGAGGAGAGGGTAAAGAGAGCAGGTACCTTGTTCCACAGAAGTGAAACCAGGCAGAGTAGCAGATGCAAAGTGGAAGGAACTGAGAGGCCAGTTTCTGTCTTCTATAAAGGAAGGCATTGGGAGGAGTTCAGTGCTGGACCTTCCAGCCCTCTAGTCAGAGAGAGGAGACTGAGGTAGGGGATGTCGATCAAAGCTTGAGTTAGCAGCATGGTGGTGAGTTTAGGAGTGATGAATTTACCCAGGAAGGGGCAGGTTGTTCCTAGGAGTTGAAACCAGGCAGAGCAGCAGATATAAAGTGGAGGGAGAAAGATTTTAGGGGAAGGGAGAAGTATTAATGCTACCTAAAGCACTGTGCTACTGTACTCTGAAAAATTTTAGATTGAAAAAAATTAAATTTCCTCTGCATTTTTAAACAGAACAAAGTTATATATATAAAATCTTCCTCCCCACCCCCAATCTTCACATAGGTAGGGCGAAAACTAGTTCTGTGCCCCTGGGAAAGTCACTTAACCTCTACTATTTGCCTCAAAATGAGAATAGTAGCACCTACCTCACATGGTTTTTGTGAGGATCACATGAGATAACAATTCTAAAAATGCTTAGCACAGTTGAAAGTGGTACACTCATTTTGAGAAAATACTGGAGCCCTGAGGTTATCAATTTTGGTTTCTTTGAAAATACAGGGTGTTCCTAAAGTCTGGATACATAGGCAAAAATGCATATTTTCAAAAATGAAATGAATGAAATTTTCAACATTTTATTTAATTGGAATATTAACAAATAACATCTTCAATATGATTTCCATCATTTGTGATGCAAAGGTTGATGTGCTTTGCAAGATTTACGTGACCTCGATGCAACAACTGCACATTGCCATCAATTTTAGCACCTTCACTCTTTATGCGTTCAATCGTGTTGCATCTGTGATTTTCACTGAGTACAAAGAAGTCAAGGCGGCTAAGATCTGTTAATATTCCAATTAAATAAAATGTTGTTGAAAATTTCATTCATTTCATTTCTTGAAAATTTGCATTTTTTCCTATGTGCCCGGACTTTAGGGACACCCTGTACAAGGTTGTGAATAACATTTAGAAAACAGCTTAAAAGTTGTTACTGTGTAATGATACCTCTATCATTATGCTGCTGTAGCAAATATGTTTAAATATGTTGCACTAAAGGTTACGGGAGACCAGCAGGTCAAGAGAAAGGGCATAGAGCCAGGACTGTGGAACATGAGTGCATGTCATATACAAGAATTAGGGAAGCTATACATACGTTGTTCTTTAGGTAAATGAACCGAAATCAAAAGGGCACAGGCACTGGAGATAGGGAAAAGGATCCACGGTCCATGAAAACAACAAACCAGCAGACTATCAGCAAGAATTGAAACATCTGAGCAGAAAAGCTGTCCACAGCATCCAGCAAGAAGCACCAGCAATCAGAAGATGCAAACAAATGGAGGGTCTAATTAATAGGACAGGCACAACAGCAGAAACAAGGACAGGGATCAAGCCTACTGTCCTCATTTATCATTTTCCTCTCACTCTCATTAAATCCAGTATGGAGTGAACCAGAGCTGAGATTTGCACACTGGCTGCGAGCACATTATGGGATTAGGCTATAGGCACCGTTCTCCAACAAAGACATTTGCCTAACACTATGGCTCTGTGTATGTGACAGCATCAATACATTTGAAGGTAGGAATAGAGAAAGTATATTGTATTTACTAGCATATTCAGTCAACCAATAAAGATTTATTAAGTGCCTCCTGTATGCCAGGCATAGGGCTAAGTGCTAGAGATAACAAAAAGAGGCAAAGGACAGTCCTTACTCTCAGGGAGCTCACAATCTGATGGGTGAGTTTACGTGCAAATTACTATGTAGAAAAAAATTATATATACAGGATAAATAGGGAAGGCACTAGCACTGAGGGAAATCAGGGTTATCTTCATTCCTACAACGAGGTAGACAAAGAAGAAGCAATGAGGTAGACAAAGAAGAAGCAAAACTTACTCCATATCCTATAGAATACGCGTATTAAGGTTATGAGAAGGTAAGGAGCTTTTAAAGAGGACAGAGAAAGAATCAGGAGAGTATGTTGTCGCTGAAAGCAGAGGCGAAGGAATCCAATGAGAAGTCATGCAAACATTCTCAAAACTTCAATTCAATTCCACAAGTGTTTATTCATTAAGTGCTTACTATATTCCAGACACCAGGAATACAAAGACAAAAATGAAACAATTCCTGCCTCTGACAAGCTTCTGTTCTATTGGAAGAGGGAGAGGAGGACAAGATACAGGTATACATATAACTTTATACAAAATACATAAGTATATACAGAATAATACAGGGATCATTACACAAAGTCTGTAAGTACAAACAGAGTGATACATGGATGAGGACATTAATAATAATCAACGGGAACAGGAGCAATAAACAGCCAAAGGTGCCACTAGGAGGAAGAAGTGTGCTCACATAGGGACTATACATGAACAAAATTTAAAAAAAAAATTGTGATGGTTGTTGAATTCCCACTAAGACAGACTGAAGCATGCCCAACAATGACCTTCCAAGAACATTCAGAAGACAGGCTATCTTTTAAATGACTTCATCTGTGACATGGTGAAAGACCCCTAAGTAAGACTTATCAAACTAGACAACCATAGTGAATCCTAGTGATTCATATGGGATTAAATTATACTACCAAAAGAAGCACAGAAAACATTACAACAGAATTTGGCAAACTTAGCAAAAAATTGAATATCTTAGCAGCACCAGGAGTTTTTTTCATCTGCATTACCAATTGAAGGTAGTAGAGTCTTCTAAAGGGAATAGTAGATTTGAGATATAAACAGCTATTTGGAAAGATGGTGTTTATAGTTGCCTTGTGGAAAAAAAAGAATTTAATGGTTATGGGATGTGTGTATAAATATTGAGGAATAACTGCTTATAGAAACAAAAGACATCAAGAAAATTTCTTTTTGTAGGTGAGGGAGAGGAGAGAGAAGAAGAATTCTTATTTATCAACGTGGAAATCTGCTTCAAATTTAAAGTCAGGGAGAGAAAAAATATCATAGAATAGAAGGCTAGTTAGACATTTTCAGCCATGTACATTCTTTTATTAATGGAAAGACTGATGAAGACTCAAGAGACAGAAAATGTGGCATATGCTGTTCAGTTTCCTGAATAGTGCCTTTTAATCTGAATTGCCCTCACCATTTATAACAATGGCAAATACAATATCTTTGCTATCTTTTTCTCAAAAAGCTCTTAAGATATAAAAAAGAAGCAATAAGCATTCCTCTTTAAATAAAATTATGGTGTCTGGAAGCAAAATTGGAGTTTCTGAAAAAAAAAAACTTAAGCAATAAGAGTGGTAGGCTCTTAGCCAGCAATGGAGTACAGCTAATAAGAGCCAATTAAAATATGCATTCCTAGATACTTGTAGATCTGAATAAAATGACTTTAAATTTCTTAAGGGGAAGGAAGAATACATACACCTAAACTAAGCCACTTATCTCAGAATTTAGCAGATAAAGCATAGACAAAAGGGTATTTGTAGAAAGGTCCAGGAATTCACAATAGATAACAGTAAAGATGAAGGGCTATAACAAGACTAATGTTCTTTGATATTTATACAGAATTGCAACAGATAGTTTAAAAA
Source organism: Trichosurus vulpecula (assembly GCF_011100635.1). Lineage (NCBI taxonomy): Eukaryota > Metazoa > Chordata > Mammalia > Diprotodontia > Phalangeridae > Trichosurus > Trichosurus vulpecula. The sequence continues at coordinate 380,873,870 of NC_050576.1, forward strand.
ACATCCCCAGTAGATGTTATCAAAGCAAATGAAATATTCAAAAGAAAATTTTGAAATTATAAATGACCACATGAAGACCTTGTACAGAAACAGCAAGGATGTTGAGTAGAAAAAGGCCTCTTTATACAGTTTTGGGTACAGAAGACCATCTGGAAAAGGTTGGCAGAAGAGTAGTTAGCAAGATATTATTTATCAATTATATACATTCTTTCAAGAAATTTAGCATTAATGGGCAGAGAGAAATAGGATAGTAGTTTGATGAAATAGGTGGTTCAAAGTATATTTTAATTTATGTTTCTGAAATTACTTAAAAACTAATCCTTTCCTTATTTCCAAAAAAAATTAATAATTTGACCGAATTAATAAAAATGAAGCTAAACTTTCTTTATCTGTATTCTGTTTCCATGATGCTAAATAACCATTTTATCCATTTTTTTAAAAAAAGTTTCATTTCATTTAGCCACTAAAATGATTTTGCTAAAGTGTGGGTCTGATCATGATACCCCCAACCCCCACCCCCTACTCGATAAACTCCAGTGGCTTCCTATTGCCTCTGAGATCAAACGTGAAATTCCCTGTTTGGCATTTGAAGTTCTTCATAACCTAGTTTCCTCCTACCTATCCAGTCTTCTTACATCTTACTCCCAGACATATAATCTTCAGTCCAGTGATGCTGGCCTCCTGTCTTTCCCATGAGCAAGACTCTCCAATTCTCAGCTCTGTGTATTTTCTCTTGCTGTCCCCAAATCTTGGAACTCTCTCCTTCCTCTGCTCAGACTATTGATCTCCTTGGCTTCCTTTAAGTCCTAAATAAAATCCCATCTTCTACAGGAAGCTCTCCTCAAACCCACTTAATTCCTGTACATTCCCTCTGTTGATTTTTTTCCTATATATCCAGATTATAGCTTGCTTTGTATATATTTATTTGCATATTTTATCTTCCATTTGATTGTAAGTTCCTTGAAGACAGGGACTGTCTTTTGTCTCTTTTTATATTCCCGAGCACTTAGTACAGCACTTGGCACAAAGAGTGTTTAGTAAATGTTTATTAGTTGATTAATTTATTGATCTGGTTCTTTGGTGTCATAGAGAGACACCCACAAGGAGCTGAACATCCAACTTCATAATAATTCATACCACAATTTCCTAGAAGATAGTTACCCAAATGTTAAGCTTGGAATTACTTAAGCACCTGTCATGTACAACTATTTGTCCCAGGTACTGAGAATACTAAGACCAAAACAAATAGTTCCATCCTTAGGAAACATACCTATTAGGGGATTAAATGGAGACTATCTAACACATAGATACATACTAATAAATACTAAATAAGAGGTAAGTTGAGGCAGGGAAGAGTACTAATAACTGGGAAGATTAGGGAAAGCTTCAGAAAGCATGCAGTAATTGGGTTGAACCTTAGAGGTAGATTCTGAAAGGCAGACATAAATAGAAATGACAATCCAGGCATGGAGGGCAACTTGTATGAATACAAGGATGCAGAAGTGGGGTGGGGTGGGGAGGAGTGAAGATTAAATTCAGGGAACAGAGAACTGCCAGGGACATTAATCTAGCTTGACTAAAACATAAAGGGCATAAAGGGGAGTATTACAAAATAAAGGTGGAAAGGCATTTTGCAGACAGGTAATGGAAGTCCTTAAATGTTAGACTGGAGAATTTGTCTTTAATTCTAAGAACAAGAGGAAGTCACTAAAGATTTATGAGCAGGGGGGTGGGCATGGTCTCCAGGTCTTAAGTCTCTTCTCTCTCCTGTACCTTACTTAGTTCTTTTGACAGTTGTGTGGAAAAAAGACTAAAGATGATAGAAGAAATAATGAGAGATAATAGTTTCCATATTATGATAGTAATTGTAATAGTTTCCCTATTACAATAGTAGAGGCAGCTAGGTGATTCAATGACTGGAGCACTGGGCATGGAGTCAGGAAGACCAGAATTCAAATCCAGCCTCAGACACTTATTAGCTATGTCACCCTGGGCAAGTCACTTAATCTCTCTTTGACTTAATTGACTGGAGAAGGGGTTGGTAAACCATTCTAGTATGTTTGCCAAGAAAACCTTATTGGCTATATTGGCATGTTATCGTCCCCAGGGGGACATGAAGAGTTGGACACAACTGAACAACAACAACAAATCACAAGTGTAGACAAAAAGGAATTAGAATCTGAACTAGAGTCCTCCCCTTGTGAGCTGAGAAAGAAATGGATATGAGGAAGGCATGAGAGGTGTTGTGAATAGAAAATAGAAAGGAAATGACAATGAATTAGATAGATGGAGTGAGGGAAAGGGAACAATAAACAATGATTCTACTGTTACAAACCTGGATGATTAGGAGAATAGCAGCACCCTAAATGAAAATGGACAGACTTGGAGGCAGAATGCTTGGTGCAGTAGGAGTGGGGGAGGTTGGCTAAAGTTCAGTTTGGAACATGGTAAGTTTGAGATGCCAATGAGGCACTGCCACTGAGAGGTAGTTGGAGATTTGGGCTAGAATTCAGCAGAGGCATTAGGATGTGTTATATCTAGAATAACTGAATAATAATTCCCAACTAATGGGAATCGATGAGATCATTAAGGAAGACAGGAGAGAAAAAAACAGTTGCCAGGATAGAGAACTTTTCTGAGTATATATACTCAAGGGATGGGACATAGAGGATGATCCAGCAAAGAAATCAGAAGGAAAACTAGAGAAAACAGGAAAGAACAGTCACTGAAGTCAAGCAAGGGGAGAAAATATTAAATAGAACAAGATTGGTCAACATTGCCAAAAACTATTGAGATGACAAAAAAACTCATCCAAAGAAGAAGATTTAGAAATTAAGGGATCATTAGTAACTTTACTAACATATACCATCTGAGATTGGTATATATTTTGCATTACTTAAGATCTCTCTCTGTCTCTCTCTGTCTCTCTGTCTCTCTTTCTGTCTCTGTCTCTCTTTCTCTCTCTCTCTCTCTCTCCATCTTTGGCTCTGTTTTTCTCATGTATTTTATATGTAAACTATTATAGTGCTAATAAGTCTCATCTTTGCCTTCCATAAGATAATCCCCTTCCACACATTCACATAATCCTCCCTACTTTCCAACTTATTAAGGGAATAAGAATATCAAATTTATGCTGTGTACTTTAATTTCATGTCAGACTCATTTTTATGGTAAATAGAAGCAATTATATAATTTTATTAAGAATATTGTTCAACAACAGTTTCAAAGACTATCTCTACTTATTGTTGGTAGATTTGGAAAGATTTTCATCTCTCATACAGAAAATGTGAGCATGACCCGAAATGATAGTTTTCATAATTTCATGCTACATTGTATATATATATTATTCAAACATGAGATCCATATCAACTTCAAAATCAATTTGCACTTGAAGCCCTTTAAAAAATTAATACAGAAAGATACTGATCAAAAACCAAAGGTTTCTTTAAGAAATGAAATGTCAAGAAAAACACCCAATATCATTAAACATTTTATATATGCAAATGTAACATAATCCTGTCATGTTGTAGTAAAATCTTCACCATATGGCATAATGTTCAAAAGAAAAATTGTATTCAAATTTTCAACTTTTCCAAAGCTAAGTATCTCCAAATCTCTTATCACTTCTAACTGGTAACTACATTCCTCATTGCATGAAGTTACAATTGTGAAATAGCTAACTTTAGAAAGAAAAAAAAATGAAACTGGAAAAAGATCTTCAACATTAGTGCCACAAATTCAGCTCTATAATAGTTTATGTGTAAACACATGAGAAAAACAGAGACAGAGAGAGACACACAGAGACAGAGAGATCTTAAGTATTGCAAAATATATACCAATCTCAAATGGCATATTAATCTTTGTCTCATTGACTTTCTCACAATTTAATCAACTACTTCAAGCAAATACATAAAATTAAAATCATTACTAAAGTTACATTTAGTGGAATGATGATAATGATCAGCTTTTCCCATTAAGTTCCAGGGGTTCAATGAATATATTAACTTGCTGTCACAAACCACCAAGGATCAGCATGAAGCATTACCAACCAAATGAAGTTGTTTTCCAATCCTACCCAGGCTTGTTCCTAATTGGCCCCCTTAGGCCACTGCCAACAGAACTGGCATTCTGAGTCCAATGAATAATGAAGGGCTTCTGTATCTCATTCTAGTGAATAGGGCCCCAGTCAAGCCCTTGCCAAGTTAAATGGAGTTACTGTTTTTATTGTTTAATATTTATTGGATTCCCACTTACCAAAGACCAATATATAGGCAATACTATTCTGAAATTAATTTTGAAATTTTATCAATGTGAATTAGTATGTTTTGTTAACTATCACAGAATATTTAAAAAGTATACTAGAATATAATAAAATATTATTTTAAAGTGGTTCGAAATTTTATATCAAACATTTTATCTTGTGAGAGAGTAATTATGAAGTGTGAGTGCTTAACCTTTAGACTCCAATAAAAATAAATTAGTTTGTGAATAGCACAAAATGATACTCAATGCATAGGATGGGTTTTAAAATGGAATCAGTTTATTTTCAAAAGTTGGTGGAAGATGAAAATATATAATGATTACCTGTTCATTATCACACACACACATACACACACATACACACACACACACACACACACACACACACACACACACTCCTAGCCTGACTATGCTCCTTACCACCAGTGTAACCTTGGGCAAATCATATGAAGTCTCTGGGTTTCAGTTGCCTTATATTTGAAAAGAGATTATTTGACAATGTGTTCTCTACCGTACCTTCATGCTTGAAATTCTATGAAACAAGTAGACTGAAAATAAGGTCAGTGTAATTGTATGGAAGACAGGGTGAGAAGTACAGTGTAAGAAGATTGTAAAGGTAAGGAACAGATGGGAAGGGGGCCAGGTCATGAAGGGTTTTGAATGCCAAACACAGGATTTTGTATTTGATTCTGGACATGACAGGGAGCTATTGGAGTTTATTAAATATGGAGGCTATGTGGTCGGACCAGTGCTTTAGGTGAGTCACTTTGGCAGCTGAAAGAAGAATGGATAGGAGTGGGAAGTCTAATTAAGCAAGCAGGTGATGAGGGCCTGCACCACAGTATTGGCAGTATCAGAAGAGAAAATGGGGCATATTTGAGTGATGTGGCAAAGGTGAAATTGACAGGTTTTAAAATAGATTGAATATAGGTCATGAGAATATAGGTCATAAGGAGTAGAGGATGGCACATTCATAGTGAGCCTAGTGGACTGGAAGGATAGTGGTATTCTCAAAAATTCTAGAGAAGTCTGGAAGGAGGAAGTAATTAGAGGCAAAAATGATGAGTTCAATCTTGGGGATGTGGAGTTTAAGATATTTACCAGACGGACAGGTCAAGATTTCTGAAAGGCTGTTGGAGATTTGGGCCTAGGGATCAGCAAAGAGGTTAAAAGTGGATACATAAGGAAAATGATAAATACTGGAGAAGATGTGGGAAAATAAGAATACTGTTAAATTGTTGGTGGAGTTGTGAACTGATCCAGCCATTGTGGAGAGCAATTTGGAAGTATGCCCAAAGGGCTAGAAAAATGTGCATACCCTTTGACCCAGCAATACCATTTCTAGGGCTGTGTCCCAAAGAGATCACACAAGTGGGAAATGGACCCACATGTACTAAAAATACTTATAGCAGCTCTTTTTGTGGTGGCAAAGAATTGGAAATCAGGGGGTTGCCCATTAATTGGGGAATGTCTAAACAAGTTGTGGTATTGGAAAGTAATGGAATACTATTGTGCTATAAGAAATGAGGAGCAGACAGACTTCATAATAACCTGGAAAAACTTACATGATCTGATGCTGAGCGAGGGGAGCAGAACCAGAACACTATACATGATTACAGACACACGCTTGGCTCTTCTCAGCAATACAAGGTTCAAAGACAGTTTCAAAAGACTCATGATGGAAAAAGCTACCCACATCCAGAGAAAGAATTACAGAGTCTGAATGCAGATTGAGGCAAATTCTTTGCTCTCTTTTTTTCCCTTCTTTTTTGGTTTTGTTTCTTTTTTTCATGATTTATTCCATTGGTTATAATTCTTCTTTACAATTTGACTATTACACAAATAAGTGTAATGTGAAGGTATATGTAGAACCTATATTACATGCCATGTGGGGGAGAGAGGGGAGGAGAGAGAAGGGGAGAAAATTTGGAACTCAAAAACTTGTGGAACTCAAAAACTTGTGTAAACGAAAATTAAAAAATAATCTTAAAAAAGTGGATACACAGATTTGAAAATCATCAGCTGGTGACACAAATAGGGAAAGTAGGAACAGGGATGGATTTAATAGAGAAGATAAGTTGGAAATCCTGACTTAGCTAGCTAAGTATATAAGTTTAAGTAAGCGTATTAGTCCAGTTAGCAGTTGGTAATGCACTACTGGAGGTAAAGAGAGAGTTGAAAGCTGGATAATGTGGATTTGGAAGCCTCATGAATAGAGATAAGATTTGAATCCAGTGGCACTTATGAGATTCCTAAGGGGGATCCTGGAGTGCTTCCACACTTAAAATTAGGAAAATGGGACAAATGATCCATGAGGAGTTGTCACAGAGGAAAAAGAAGAGCTAGGAAACAATAATGTCCTGAAAATCAGTAAAGGAGAGAGTATCTAGAAGAGGAGGTAATTAACATTGCAGAGCGTCAAACATTGCAGAGAGGTCAAGAATATTGAGGAGAGGAAATACTGTTAGAGTTAGCAATTAAGTGATCCTTGATAACCTTGGTGAGAGTGGCTCCAGTTGAGTGGGAGTGTCCAAAGCCAAGTTGGAAGTATACAGTCATGTGATGGGGGAGAATGGAGGGAGGTGGGCAAGGGCAGAGACATAAATAGAGAAGTAGGAAAGGCATAGACCTGGCCTGAGGAAAACAAGGTCTGGTACAAAGGTAGAAAACCCAGACAGGGAGAATAGAGGTTAAAAGGATAATTTGGAGGTTATGAAACTTCCTGAAAGACCGTGGTCTTTAGCATTTATGGAATAAAATGTAATCTGGTGAATATATATAATATATCACAAGTATATATGTACATATATATATAGTCAAACACATATGTATGGTTTTAATATCTGCAGAGAAGCTTTCTTCCAATAGACCTGAGTAGAAAATGCAAGTATTTTGTACATTTTATAGACAAGAAAATTTAAGCTAAGAGTAGTTGAATGATTTGTTTAGTGCGCTATTCTGGAAAAAGTACTGCCTCTGGGTAGAAATTTTGCCTCTGGATAACTTTGGCCAAACCTTCCTGAACCTCCCCTTCCTCAATAGTGAAATAAGGGTGTTGGACCAGATGATTCTTGAAGTCCTTTTCCAGCTCTTGACCTATGATCCTAAGACCCTATCATCTACACTTCTAAGTAAATATCAGAGATAGCAATCAAATCCAGGCTTCCCTGGCTGTGAGATAAATGCTCCTTTCACTATATCATGTCATCTCTGGAAGTCATCAAAAGGAATTTTAGCACCTAGGTGAAATTCAGTTGAACTGTGTGGGTAGTCAGTGAGAAAATCCACCATCCTGTGGATAGCAAACTTTCCTCCAACATCCTATTATTGAGGTTGCAGGTCACCTGGACATGACTTTTTTTTGCCTGATACCACTCCCTCATTCTTTTCACCCATCCAATTCTGCCCTTCTCTTCCATCATACCCTATTGCAACCCCTATTCTATCAGTATCAAATTTACCTTTGCCATAGACTTCTTCCCTATGCTGTTCTTCCTATCTTCTTGTACTCCGAGTGGTCTGTGATTCATCTTTACTCTATGAGGAATAATTCAAGAAATCCACCTTTCTGTCAGGCATGAACCCAATAGTCTTTATTTAATCTTTCTGGAGTCTCCAGTGATATGAATTAGTTATAAACTTCAAAATTCTTAACAAGAGTCATGTGCAAATGAGCTGATAGGCCCACAGAGCCCCACAGCCATCATTAACTCAATCATTTCTATTCCTTTAAAGAGGTCTTCTCTGTGCATTTGCTCTACTTAGAGATTATCTCATTCTTTGTACTTGTGTCCCTGGCACCTAGCACAGTGCTACAGAGTAGGCACTTTAAAAACACTCGCTAATTGGTTCATTGACCTTAAGGGCAGTTCTCAGAACACTATATTTTTATACTCAACATTTCATCTGAAACACTATGTTTCTTCACAAGGTGATTTTATGAATTTTCCTTAAACAAATATTCTTTCAGCAACCAAAATTCATATCTTAAAGGCAGAAGAACTTACACATTGATGAAGTTAACCTCCCCCAAGTTTAGGCCACTTTTCTTTTCTTTTTTTTCTTGAACTAAAGACAGAAAAGTTTGAATCCTGGCATCAACACAACCAGTCACCATATCTGCCACTCAGTCTCTAGAGGCCATTAATTGTCAGATTTAAATAAACTTGAGGGATTTCTCTGTTCAGGTTTATAGTATTGGAACCAAAATCAGAGGTTTCATATTCCAATCATACCTGGCCCAAGACTTAGACACTTGGGCAAATTTGTGGGACTTATGTAAATATCTGTGACATTTATCCCCACTCTCTCAATGAAAAAAAACCATTTCTGGTTAGGCAAAAGGCCTTAAATTAGTTGGAATTTTCTTTGACAATCTAAACATATTCTATGGCCTCAATTTTAGTACTTCATATTTATTTAGGACTGCAATCTACTGTGATAAGTAGGATAACATTGACTTTCTGCAGGATGAGAGTAAATTTGAATGTCACACTAGTGACATTTGAAAGTAAGAATAAATTAACCTTGTAAAGTCCACAAGATCATGTTCTGTTTATCCTCACAATGTAGGATCATCCTTTGGATCCAACTGACCCCAGGTCTCTAAAGATAATTTCCAACAGGGAAGATTCTTTGGATATCAGATTCAAGCATTTGAATCTGATTTGAATTTGAAATTTATTATTTTTATAATTTGAAATTTATTTATTTCATATAAAATAATTTATAATTTAAAAATTATTATACTGTCAGAGATGATTCACATAATAATGACTATAAGCCATAAACATACACTTAATCATCAAAGGAAGATTCAGTTATGCTCATTATATTGTATTTTTAGGATGGAAGAATAAAAGGATGCATATGTCTATGTACACACATAGACATATGCATTTGTGTGTATATTTATATGTGTGTGTATATATGTACATATGTAAATTATATATATGTAATATAGGTGCCAACTACGAGACTGAGGGAAAGGATTCATCAATGAATGAAAAAAAATCAGTTAAGCAGTTACTATGAAAAAGTCTTTGTTGAGGATACAAAGAAAGGCAAAAATAATAGCCTCTGCCCTCAAAGATCTTATATTCTAATGGGGGGGAAATGTAAAGAACTACGTACATACCGCACAAATTTTTCCTGGTAATTTCAGAGGAAAAGGACTAGTAGCTTGAAAGACCTAATGAGGTAGATACTATTATTATCCCAATTTATAGGAAAAGATGCAATCCATAAGCTAGATTTAAAGCTAGAAAGGAACATAGAGGTCATCAGTCCAACCCTTTATTTTATTGGTGGGGCAACTAATATATAGAAAGGTTAAATGACTTACCTAGAATCACACTGACACAGCTAACATGACAGGAACATAGCTAGTATAATGATAACATACAGCTAATAAGTTCTGAGGTAGAATTTGTACCCTTTTCTTCTGGTGCCCCAACCACTATAATAACTCTCGTCTCAAGGGTTAACTATCCAGAGAATAAAACATAGTAAATATAACTAAATCTTATTTTTATGATTCAGGGCCTTGCAGTGCCTCGGGGTCTTGTACATATTATACTTTGTAACCTTGTTGTAATTCTATAAATGTCAGATATTATCATATCATATCATAGACACATAAGTCTTAACCTGATGTATCATAATGGTGTAGAGGTGAGTCTGGATGAAAGATATTTCCAGCAGAGTACAAGTTCTGACAGACCCTACCAAGCTTGAAAGGCTTCAGATACAGTCCCAGTAAGGAGCTATATGCCTGCCATTCAATTACCGACCTATCTATATTTAGAAAGACTGTAACTCATGATGATCAGCTGCTATGGTGTAGAAGGGTTGCAATTTACATTTAAGGAAAGAATATGCACACCAATGAAAGCATAGCTTCTTAGATCATTAAAGTAATCCCATCACCTTGGCAAATTTAGAGCCTTAGAGAGTTGCCTACATCACTGAGAGGTTAAGTGATTTGTCTAGGGTTGTTTGTGTCATAAGTGGGATCTGAACTTTCTGACTTAAAGACCAACTCTATTGCTTTTCACATGTGTGGGGGCATGGGGGTGAGTGAAACGAAAGAGAAGAGAGAAATCCTCCTCCTGCCTTACTGCACTCTATCAACGGCCCATCAATAGCCCACAATAGCCTCACAAGCTGATTCATAATCAATATTAGAAACTACAGTTCTTATTATTTGGGACCTATATTTATAGCTGTAGATAATAGAGGACATTGTACTGAATCTCTATCAATTGTAGGATATTTATAAAAGAGGCTTTTTTTGTTTGCTTGTATGTTTTCTTTTTTTTTTCTTATCCAGGACACTGCCATATTTCAAGATTTTTAGAACTACAATAGATTGAGTCCCATAATCTACTTAAAGTCACAATTCACAAGTACGGGGGTGGTAGCCTAGGAAAGAACTAAGGAATGAGGGATTGGAAGTCAGGTTGAAGACAAATAACAGATTGTGGTTGTCAGGGAGAAGAAGAGGAAGAATGACAACAGATTGTGATCAGTTAAAGGAACTTCAAAGTTCATGAAAATGAAAATGGTACATTTGTGGGTGATGAGAGGATCAAGGGAGTGACCATCTCTGTGTATAGTGGGATGAAGTAGAGGAATAGGTCATGGGAAATTGGTAAATTGAGGAGCTGTCAGGGTAAGGTGTTCGAACCAAACACTGAACTCATTGAGAAAGAAAGGGACTATTCTGTAGGTTGGTAGACACCAGTCAACCAAAAATTTGAATGGGTGGTAGATATGGATTGAGTGAACTTCAAAGGAGGAAAGGTTACTGAGTGAAGATGGCAAAGGCCAAAGCTTGGAAATGACAATGGGGGACCAAGAAGTATTTTACCTCCCCCACCTTCAACAGTGAGTGGAGGGGAGGGAGGAATGATGAAAAATGCAAGCAGTGATGGAAAGGGTGGCCAGGGAGGCTATGTCATGAGGAATAAACCAGGTCTCAGTAAGAGCCAAAATATGGAAGGAGTAGGAAAGGAAAAGATTTAAGATGAAAACAAGTTCATTACCTAAGGAGTAGACATTCCAGAGAGCACAGTAAAAGGGCTGGGTACCTCTGGGACACTGTTGGGAAAGATAGAATTTTGTGGGTAAGGAATGGCAAGTTAGCCAGGGTAGCTAATTGCAGAATATATGGAATGGAGTCAAATTTAAGAAAACTGTAAAAGTAAAAAAGGGGATAGATTGTAATGGATTCTTAATGCCAGACAGAAGAATTTATATTGAATGGAGGGAAGGGTTGACATAATCAGAACTGTACTTTAGGAAAATCCCTTTGATTGATGAATGAAAATTGGAGTGAGGAGGGATGTGGGGCAGGAAGACCAATTAGAAGGCCATCCAGTCAAGCCCTCTTATTTTTAGATGAAGAAACTGAGGCCCAGGGAGGTAAAGTGATTTTCCTGAGAATATAAAATTAGAAATTACCAGAGGTGGAATTTAAACCCGGTCCTCTTATATCATAGCTGATGCTCTGTCTACTATATCATCATTTAAGATATAATAGATATAATAACAATAAAAATAAAAACTCTTTATTATTATTTTCTCTATGGCCTAAATTTCATTATTGTGGGAGCTCTCTCTAATAAAAACCAAAAAAAAAAAAACTGTCTGAACCTGTAGTTCAGAATTATTTATGGGACTTGCCCAGGTCACATAGAAAATGTCACTGGCACTATCTACTATATGGCAAAGCTTCTCGAGAAATATTTTCCTATTCTCATTACTTTTTGGAGTAGAAATAAGACCATAGAGGGCAGCTAGGTGGCGCAGTGAGTAGAGCACTGGCCCTGGAGTCGGGAGGACCTGAGTTCAAATGTGGCCTCAGACACTTGACACATGTACTAGCTGTGTAACCTTGGGCAAGTCACTTAACCCCAATTGCCCTGCTAAAAACAAAACAAAAGAAATAAGACCATTATATGACTGTATTTGGCACCAAATGAAGCAATGTAAATAACACTTCACAGGGTCACAGACATATAGATGAAAGGAACCTCAAAGGACATCTAACTCATTCCCCTTATTGTATAATCAGGCAACTGAGGTCCAAGAAGACCCAACATGGACAAAACCCTTCAATGACTTGTCCAAGGTCACACAAATAGTAAGCAGTAGGGGCAGCATTTAAGCCTGAGTTCTTTGACTTCAGAGTCAAAGAGTCAGAGCCAAGGTTCTTTCCAATAAGTCACACTATCTTTTTTCTTGAAAGGATGTTTCACTTTCAGTGGTGATCCAATGATCACACTAAGGTCATCATTAGTTAGACCTCAATTGTGAGCTGATAAACTCATTCTTAAACTCATTTCAAAACCCCTGAAACTCATTTAAACTCATATGTTCTCATTATTTAACAAAGTTAGTATGTGATTTTTTTTTATCATGCATGAGCATCTTAATGAATATTCCAATTAATAGATATGTTTACACTTTGTAATTTTAAAAATATAGAAAATCTCTACTCTAAATCCAAATTCTTAGGTTCCTCAAATATGAAAGGTATTTTCTAAAACCTTCCAGGGGATCTTTAGTTAGCCAAGCAGAGAATGATTATTGTTGTTTAGAACCTGGAAATATTCAGTTTTACCTAACATTTATTTAATCCACTCTGTTGGAGAGCCTGAAATTGGGCTATGAACTGTGCCATATGTGTAATAAATTAGCCATCTCATGCGTGGATTACATCTCTATTAGCATTCTTAATTCATCGCCGTATGCCCGTTGGTAATCATTTCAATATAAGCTCAAGTTTGATCCGGGCTGTCAATCAAAAGGACAAAAAGGTTTCCAAAATTAAAAATTAGACCCCAATTAATCTTCCGTATAACGTCAACAAGGTTCATATTTCTTTTATTGAGCCAAGGAATTTGGGGAGGTGACATCATGTCTGAGAAAATGTCACACCAGGAAGGAAAGATTCTCTGGCCAATTGGAGCAGCACTTTGAGTGAGGAAAGGTGTCAAGAAAGTACAGTTGTCCAAACATGGACAGAGCCCTTAATTTCTCTTCCAAGGAACACTGTTTCTGAGATAAATTGTCCAGACGCTCACTGTACCATGCAATGTAATGAAATCATCCTGGTTTGGGATATGTCTACCTTGGTAGATTAAAGAAATAGCTGTTAGGCTGTATTCCACCACCCTCCCCTTCTTCCCACCCAATATCTTACATCACTGAGAACAGAGGAGGAAAAAAGGAGGCGACCTTAGCCTTTAGGAAAGTGAAAATCAAATGCAGCAAATGGCCATTGTTAATGAAAGAAAAGACAAAGTGGTTCTCAATCTAGCCCAGTTCAAGAGCACTAAACACAAAGAACGATTTCTTTTCATGTTAATTACTGCTATGATCAGACTGAAGAGATAACAGCTGGTTAAATGCAGTCAGCCAAAGAAGCCAGGCCTCTCATACGCTTGTAAAAGGCTACTCTATGGTGCATGGTGTTTTGCTAGAAAATTTGTCACTGTTTTGTCTGTTTTTTTAAAAATAGTAAAATTATCAACTATATAAGGCAGCTTAAACACCTTGTTAAAGAAATTGTTTAATGCTTACTTTGTTGCTAAAATAGGCATAAAATAAAGACAAGGGTTAATGTGAGAAGCCTCCTTCTTAGAAACTGCTATCTTTTGTGGGAATACTGCCAACAAGTACTACTTACCAATCATCAAACCCATCGAATTTATAAAGGAAAATTATATTTAAACAGTGAATATTTATATAATTAACAGAACTATAGTTTGTTCATATATTATAGACATTTGCTATATTTTCATTTTTTTCATGCCTTTCATACTGTAATACTTTTCTGTACCATGTCTGCCTTGCTTTATACTTTTGTCTATGTGGTGTCTTTCCTAGTAGAGATCTCAGTGAGGGCAGGGATTATCTTGTTTTCTTACTTTTGTATCCCCATCACATATCAAAGTACCTTACACATAGTAAACATGCAATAAACATTTGGTGAATGTTATACTGTATTGTGGTTTTTTCCAATTATACAAAATGAAGCTATAATCGAGTTGAAACATTCTTACAAAATGTTATCACACAATAGCTACTGAAAAAAAAACCATCAAGAACTATCTGATCACATGGTTAGCTTCTCATTTTCCTAAGGTCTTAAATGACCTCCACAAAGTCCTTCTCTACTACTTCATTATGACAGGGAGGTGACTCTGGCTTCTCAAGGGATATTACAGAGGACCCCAACATCCGGCAGGTCCTTCCTTCCTGGCAAGGTTTTAAGTACAGTCCAAATGATGGATTGAACCTATTGCCTGAGACCTAGCCTACCTAAAGATGAAGAGGCTCATCGTTGGTAGGCATGCCATGAGGTAATACATCTTTTTGGCCATTGCAACCCATAATTATTTTAATGACCCTCAGTCCTATGTGCCCTAACTTTTCTTCTTTTGTAGTGATGGTTATTAAGTGGCTGGAAAGGAGACAGAGTCTGCTAGGAATCAATATTTAGACTTAACTTGATTGCGGGTAGTCTAAGATTTGAGATCTTTGTCAAATGTCAAGATAACTGGGGGCACAACTGAACCACAGCAATATTGATATTCTCATAATAAATGAAACCAGAATACAAAATAAAGTTACTGGTCACTGGAAGGAGGCTTCTTCTTAAATTCTTTCTTAAAAAAACCAAAAAAAATTAAAATGCTGGTTCATTGTGAACCCAAAATAATTCATCATGGGATATGTGTTCATCTGATCCCGTGGTGCTAATGATGAACAGAAGCAAAGGGAATAGAGATTGGTAGAGAAATTACGTGAAAGGTCCATCAAATATAGTCAATGTGTCTTTTGATAATGATAAATCAATAATAGCATATTGGACAGAGCAGAAAAAATATACACTGGAAAATAGGACTCAGGCTTAAGAAATTCAAGAAGCCAAAGGTTTATAGACTACTCAGAAGATTCATGCCTTTACATCATGAAAACTTTAGACAGACATGGCAAATAATAATATCACAGTCAAAAATGAAGTTGATTTTATCTTAAGAGACAGGAAATGACTTGTTATTAATGTGGGAGTCATATCATAATCATCTGTGTAAAGTCAGAAAAATTGACTAGTTAAAGGTCAAAATCAGCATCAAATTAGAAAAAAAAAGTATGAAGATAAAAAGAAAAATCCCAGAATCTCGCAATTGTATGAGACCCCAGAGGTCATCTAGTTCAACCCCTACTTGAACTTCTTCTATGACCTATTTTCCTTTTTCCTTTCCTCTGCTATCATTACTCTGCTCTCTCTCCCCCATGCTTCCTGCATAGCACTGAAAACAATTGTAACAACTTCAACCTGACCTTTTCAAAAGAGGGTCAATGCTAAAAAACGGGAAATAGAAAAAGGAAAGCTATTGATTTGGATTATCATCACTTCCTGCAAGATCTTAACTGATGTAAAGAAACTGCCACAACAAAGAAGTCCAAAAAGCCAGTAATCACCTTTGTGAGCACACACTTGATCTACTTGACAAGAAAGAAGGGATGTGGAGGCCAAAGGCAGCTTTGGTTTAACACATAAACATATTTCTAAGACATCGCACAAAAAAAACAAAGAGGATAGAAATATTGTCTATTGTGTCATAAAACAGGAAAAAAAAAATGCTATGGAAGTTAAGTTCTAGGATTCTTAGCATGAGACCTAACTGAGCCATATTATTCTGAAAGCATTTATAGATAAATCTTAGAAAAAGGCACAAATTTGTCGATATTTCTAAAGTAATCAATTTTCACCATTAGTGGCAAATGAAGTCTCCTCTAGAAACTAGGAAGTTCATCTGGCAATTAAAAGATGAAGTTGAAAAAAGTGTTTGGCCTAAACCAAGTGTGCACTGAGGAAATCCATGCTAAATTTAACCCAATATTAAAATCATCAAAGGACCGTTTTAAAAAATAACTCAGGGAAGGAAAGATATCCAAAAAATGAAAATAATTATGGAAAATACTATTATATAAAAGGAAGACATTAAGAACAGCAGTAATTACTAACTCATAAGCCTACTCCCCCATTCCTATAGCATCTTTATGCAAGGACTTTTCACCTCATTATTCAATTGAAATTATTCTCTCCAAAGTTAGCAATAGTCTTAATACCTAATTTGGTCAACTTTTCTTCAGTTCTCATACTACTTGAATTATCTGCTGCATTTAACATTGTTAATGACTCTTCCTTCAGGATTCTCTCACTTCTCTGGTCTTTCATGATACCTCCTGGTTTTTCTCCTACCTGTCTCCATGACTCCTCAGTCTCTTTTGGTGGATCATCCATCAAAAGAATTTTCTGTAAGTGATGATCTGACCATCTTTCCCTTACTCAATAAATTCCAATGACTTTCTATTGCCTACAAGAACAAACATGTTTGGCTTTTAAGACCCTTCACAACCTGGCCCTAGACTACATTTGCATTCTCTTCAAATATCATTCCCTGCCTTAAACTCTGAGATCCACCAGGCCCACTGCTATCATTTCTTCTCTTTTTCATTTTTCTCATAGCATTCAATCTGTGGCTTTCTGTCTTTGCACCATCTGTATTCCCAGGCCTCAATAAACTGCCTCTTAAACTCCATCTCACAGAATCCCTCTCTTTCTTCAAGAGATCTTTGAATCAGCTCTTTCTTCTTGAAGCTCAGCTGATAGTTCTCCCTAATTACCTTGTATTTATTGGTATTCATTTTGTTTATAGTAGTTCTGTACATATCTCTGTATGGATTTCTACATTAGAATATAAATTCCTTGAGAATAGGGATTATTGTATTTTTTTTATTTTTATCCTTAGCACCTACCACAGTGCCCGCTCCATAGCACATGCTTGTTAATTTATTAATTACATTATAAGTATCCTTGATGAAAATTGTGAAGAGAATAGGCATTCTTTCACAAATGGTGCTGAATAGCAGAACACATCTTCACAGCCTCACTTTTGACTGAAAGATGCAGAAAATACAAGATCCATCTGTGCTTACTGTTTGTTGATTACAATAAAGCATTTTTTTTAACTTAGACACAAAAATATAGCTGTCAAGGCTCTCCACCAATAGCTTCTCATACATATAATGTGTTAAGATAATAACCCCATTTACATAGTCCTTAGAAGATGGAAAACACTTTATATGCATTATGACCTTTGATCTTCACAACAGCCCTGTGAAGTTATTATTACCCTCATTTTTACATATGAGGAAATTGAGGCTTAAAGTGACTTGCCTAGGACCCCACAGCTAGTATCTGTGGGTGGATTTAAATTCAAGTCCGATAGAGTGCCAGGCCTGGAGTCAGTAAAACTCATCATTAGCAGTTCAAATCTGGCCTCAGATACTTACTAGCTGTGTGACCCTGTGACCCTCTATTCCTCAATTTCCTCCACTATAAAATATGTTGGAGAAAAAAAGGCAAACCAATCCAGGACCTTTGCCAAGACAACCCCAAATGAGGTCACAAAGAGTCAGATATGACTAAAAAATGCCTGCACAACAACATTACAAGTGTATAACTTTATTTACTCTAATCCCTAGTTTACTAGGATCATACTAGATTCCTTGGTAAATCCAACCACAAAGATAACTCTGATCAAAGACTCTACGATTGGTAATGTCAAGCATTCCATAAAAGAGAAAGAAAAGTACCCACCAAAAGTGTTTTGTCACTGTCCTGCAAGATGTCTAGTATAAATTCCAAACAGAAGAATTGATAAATGCCTCCAGATGCTATTCATTAATACCATTGTGTTTTTTGTATCTAGTCTCAGAATACAACCAAGCTGCTTCGGTGAACTCCATGACCACTCAAATCAAGCTCAGTCTAATTACATAGATCCAACACTTGCTGCCTGTGTGATCTTTAATAAATCACTTGGCTTCTTGGTCCTCGGTTTCCTCATCTATAAAATGAGGAGGTTGGACTCTTTGTATTCCCTTTTAACTCCAGAAGAACCAAATGGATTTTTTAAAAAGTCAGTTTGCCAGAAAGTGGTTGGATGGCTAGTACATTGAATTAGTAAGGGGCAGTGTAGCATAGTAGATAGAGTCCTGAACTTGGAGTCAGGAAGACCTGCATATGAATGGTTTCCTAGCCATATGATCAATAATTCACTGTTATAAAAATCAACTTACCATTTTAACACAAATGGTCTCTTGGTAACATGGTATCCATTTATGAAATATTTAATAGGAGCAGAACACTTCCCTAAGTACAGAGAAAAATCTAAAGCTTAGAAAAATGTATAAGCCCAGGCTTGAACTCAGGTCTTCTGAGTCCAGGCCCAGCACGTTATCTACAATTCCACCTAGTTAGGTCCATGGAGGAAATTAGGTGGTACAATGGATACTGAGTTGAAATCCAGTCTCACACACTTACTAGTTGTGTGACCCTGGGAGAGTTTCCTCAGTTTCCTCAACTAGAAAATGGAGAAAATAACAGCACCTACCTCACAAAGTTGTTGAGAGGATCAAGTGAAATTAACAATAAGTGTGTATGTAGCACCTGGCACAACGCCTGGCACATAGTAGGTGCTATATAAATGCTTATTCCCTTCCCTTCCAATCTAACAAGAAGATAAATGCACAGCCTGCCTCACACACTTGCTAGTTGTTTGGTCCAGGGCAAGTCATTAAACCTCACTTGCCCTCAGTTTCCTTGTCTCTAAAATAAGCAGTTTGTACCTGATCACTTCTAAGTTGCCTTTCAGGTCTAAATCTAAGATCCCCAGCATCCTATTCACCTACTGCTAAATGCTTTATAGATCACACATCTCAATTACTATGCATTATTCCCTACAATTAGACTCCTAAGATGTTGGAGCTGGAAGAGACCTTTGTATTACACATGAGGAAATTGTGGCAATTAAAAAGTTTGAGAAACATACTTTGTGAGTAATTTAATCATTTTATTAATAATGCCAGCATGTTTATTAATAAAAGGATAAATAAAAAATAAAATAAAAACATTTGTCCAGCTGTCTCTTAGACCAAAGACAATTATGACTGCGCAGCTCATGGCTTGGTTGGTTGTTGTCCTTCATTCTAGAAGAGGACCAAAATGACATCACTATGCTTCAGTCAAGATTCAGTGTGTCCGACTGTGGTTGATCAGGCCGATGTGAGCTTGGAATCCTCTAACACAGGTAAGGCACAAATAGTCCTTGTGAACATTTCAGGTGGATACTGCCAATTTGCACATCCTGAGTTTCCTTTGAGCTGTTTCAATTCTGCTTTGCTCATAGAGCACAGCATCTTCTCTGATGTGAGCAAGCCATGCTGAGTTGTCCTGTGCCAATGTCTCCAATGTCGCACAATCAATTCCAAAGTTCTTGAGAGAGACCTTGAGAGTGTCCTTGTATCACTTCTTCTGACCACCATGTGAATGCTTACCCTGTGTGAATTCTCCATAAAATAGTCTTTTTGGCAAGCATACATTTTTTGCGTTTGAACAACATGGCTCACTCATCAGAGCTGGGCTGAAGCAGAGTTTGAATGCTTGGCAGTTTAGTTCAAATAAGGACCCCAGTGTCTGGTACCTTATCCTGCCAGGCGATCTTCAGAATCTTCCTAAGACAACTCAGATGGAAGTGATTTAGTTTCCTGGCATGGTGCTGTTAGACTGTCCAGGTTTCACAGGCATACAACAATGAGGTCAGTGCCATGGCTCTGTAGACCTTCAGTTGGGTAACCAGTCTAACACCTCTTCTCCCTCACACTTTCCTTCAGAGCCTCCCAAACACTGAGCTAGTTCTGGGGAAGCATGGGTCAATCTCATTATCAATGTGTACATCCCTGGAAAGTACACTACCAAGGTAAGTGAACTTATCTACAGCATTCAGACCTTCCCTGTTTGCTGTAACTGATGGGAGAATTACAATGAAGGGCTAACCCTAGTCAAATGAACTTTGATTATGTCATTTACTTTAAAGAATTTATCCCCACCTAAACCTGAATAGAGCACAGTGGATTCTCCACCTGGGTGGGGTCTGAACAAGAAAGAAAATCTGATCTCATTATTTGTAACATCCTTCTAGATACTGAACTTTTGAAGTCAGAGCTTTAGATAAAGGAGGAAGCTCTGGATTTCCCCAAATCATTGGTTATTAATAACCATTTCTCTCAAAACCTAAAGCTCTGAAATGAAAATTACCCCTCCTGCTAAGATCAGAGAATTTATCTTTATCTGAAGAGTCGTTGTACCATCCAGATTTGAACTATTTAATCGTGTGGGTCTGAGAACTCCTCTAAAAAGTGTTCTAAAAAAACATTCCAAGCAAAAGTAATATCTGAGTACTATAAAAACAACATCTCAGTAACGCAACTTATTTTAGTTATATCCTGGGTAGTTATACAAACTATATTTTCCTATGTATGCGCAAGGGATATATATATAAAAGGCTAATCCATCAAGCCTCTCTCTTAGTATTTGTGATACCTACGATGAGGTAAAAACAATTCTCCTCTCCATATGTTCATTCCTGATTTTGATTTGACCACCTGTATTGTGAGAGTGAGTCCAAAAGCTGGCAGAAGGAGTGGGTAGGAGTCAGCATAAGAAAACATGCAAGTGTGGCTGAATTTTGCCGAGGAAGGGAGGTGTTCCAAGGATCACATAATATGATATGTGTACACACTCCTGGGGATAGAAAATGGCTATATATTCTGACTCTTACTGTTTTTGAAGCCAAATCATAGATGTGATGAGTCCAGCTCATAAAAATTCAAGAGGATTTTTTTTAAGCCAATGAAGTGGCTGACCATTACAGACAGCTGTGCTAGAGCTACTTGGAATGGTAAATATGACACCCTGATATTATGCAATGAGCTCTGAAGATGATTGTACAAGTGATTTTAATTCCTTTCCAATAAACAGAAGTCTGAGTATGACCGTCTCCAAATTCTCTAGCGTTAAATACAAGAAGTTAATGTGAGAACTCAACAATTTTATGGACCTGATTCATAGGGATGGTTCAAGGCAAAATTATGGGCAAAGAAAAATGTGGCTTCAATGTCTCTTTCCCTTCTCAGTGTCCTAACCCATAGGAAACCAATGTTCTCACTGCTTTCTACCTATGAAAATCTCTTTGCAAAGAATCTTTTTGTATTCAGTCATAACAAAGTGTGAATTAATGTACTAGATTTCCCAAGAATAATAATTGGCCTTTTATTTGTGACAAAGATTATAATCAGACAAATGAGTGTCTCATGATAGGATTTCCATCATCAGTGATGAAGAAGCACTTAGAATAGATTCAGTTCAATCTAACATGAATTCATTAGACATCTACCAAGGTGAAGCAAGTACCATGCTGGATATTGGCTCCCAGTATCAACACAGCCTACATTCTTTGAGGGGATGAGGGATAAGCAATATAATTAAATATTAAATATATACAAGGTAAATGCAAAGTAAAAGTAGAGAGTGCTAATAACTCAAACTATCAGGAAAGGTTTCCTGTAGGAGTTAGCACTTGACCCGAGCTTTGAAGAAAAATAGGAATTCCAAGAGGGCAAGTGGTTAAAGAGATAGCATTGCAGGCATAGGAAATAGTTCTTTCAAAGGCACAAAAGAAAGAGATAGAATGTCTGCGATGGGAAGTAAAAAGCAGGTATAAGCTAGAACATAGAGTAAAATTATATAATGCACAAGAAGTCTAGAAAAAAATGGGTAGGAGATAGACTATAAAACTAAATATTAAGCAAAGAAAAAAATTGTATTTTATCCCAGAGATAATAGAGAGTCACTGAAGTTCCTTGGGTCAAAGAGCAACATGATTGGAGGAATAGTTTGGCATCCGTGTGAAGAAACTATTGCAATAATCTGGGCAAAAGGTGATAAGGCTTAGACTAGAATGATGGCTTTGGGAAAAGAGAGAAGGAAATCTGTGCAAGAGGTATTTTGGAGGTAGAATGTACAACATTTGCTAAGTAACTATGGAGGGATGGAGAGATGAGGGTCAAGGATAACTGCAAAGTTGTCTACTTGGATGATTGAGAGAGTCATGGTGTCCTTGATTCCAGGGGAAAGGATAAATTAATTCGAAGGAAGGGGTGGGAAGGGTTTAAGAACAGGTAAGAATTTTCTCTGTGTCCCCTCAAATTCCCAGCACTTTGTTAATGGCTTATTCTGCTCCAGGGGTGGGGAACCTGCGGCCTCAAGGCCATATGTGGCCCTCTAGGTCCTCAAGTGTGGCCCTTTGATTAAATCCAAACTTCACAGAACAAATCCCCTTAGTAAAAAGATTTGTTCTGTGAAACTTGGACTCAGTCAAAAGGCCACAACCAAGGACCTAGAAGTATCATACTTAAGAATGGCTTAGCAGATTACCATCATACTTAATTCAAACAACAACAAAAAAATCTATATATGTATATGTATACATATAATTTATGTACATGTGTAAGTATATATAAAAATAAATACATATATTATACATGTATGCATATATATATAATGTGTGTGCATGATAGTTTAGTCTTCTCTCACTTTGTTTTGTTTTGTTTTTTATTTGGACTGGTTCAGTGATTTTATCGATATAGGGGACTCCAAATGAGGAAATGTCCTCTACCAATGCAGCTCAGTAACTGTTATGCAATGAATATGTCACCCAGGCTTCTTGGAGCAGTCCCAATTTGCCTAACAGGAAGATACCCTCGAAGGGCCTTTTGAGCAGGCCTAGTTTGCCTAACATGAAGCCTGCTGCATTCTCTACCATGTGGATGGGGTAACCTGCTTTGATTGATTGCCGGCATCATTAAAACTGGCAAGAGTGGACTCACTTTCTCCTGTTCCTTTTTGGCCACTCCTATCGTCTGGATCCAGAGGAAAAGGATTTCAGTTCAACCACATGGTTGAACAGTTCAATGATGAATTGAGCTGGTGAGAGGGGAAGGACTTTCTCGCCCATGTTCCTATCTCTTTTATCCTCACTCTAAGAAATGTGCCTGGAGGTATCTTGTTCTGCTCTGTGTTGTTTGTCCTCCACAGTTTCAGGTGGCAGAGATGATCCCCACTGGACATGGCAGTTTAAGCCTTGGCAACCTTGGGGCCAGCATTGCAGGCAGGATGGTGCAGCTAGCCAGGCCAGCACTGGAGCCCTGAGAAGCCACTGTGCCTGGGACTCAAGCCAAGGTGGGTTTTGCACTTGAAACTAACCCTGTGCTCTATAGGAACCAAGCTAAGCTATGAATCCAATCCACTTCCCCTCCCCAGAGACTGAGATGGTGCAGAGTTGGGGAGAGGTTAATTAAACCCCAAATGTTGGGAATAACTTTGTAAGTTTGTGATTATACCTTCTGAAGTAAATATTACTTTGTCAAAGCTAATGTGATTATCAGGGGTTAAATGGAACTAAGGTAAAATAGACCACACCCCCTATACTTGGGGAAGCACCATAAATGGCAGCTGAATCCATCTCCAGATAGTCTAGACACACAGCCCTAATCCTCTTAAGTCTACCAAAGAAGCCTACAGAATGAGTAAAATAACCTCTTCTATGCAGTGAGAGACACAACAGGCAGTAATATGTATTTTAGAGATTTGTCTGGGATACTGAGAAGTTAAATGGCTTAAATAGGGCACACCACTCGCATGCATCAAGATTTGAACCCAGATCTTCCTGATTCCAAGACCAGCTATCTAGGCACTATGCCATGAGGTCACTTATTTAATCATAAGGATACATACACACACACACACACACACACACACACACACACACACACACATACTTATATACATACGTACTATGTGTGCATATATAACCATAAGCTCAAATTCACTTATTCATACATTAATCCAAAACACATTTAGCACCTGCTATGTTCAAAATATTATTCTAGGTCTTGGAATATAAAGAGAAATATCATACTAATCTTGTTCTCAAGATTCAGTTCTCCAGTAGGAGGTAAAGACAGATAATTGTTATAAGAGAATGTAACACAAATTCAAGGAGAGGTTCAGCAAAAGGCTGTAGGAAAATTTGAGGTGTATATTGGGGGCGTGGGGGAATATTTTTCCTTGAGGAGAGTTTGGTGGGAAAGTAAAGTCAAGAGAGACTTTATATTACAAGCGGCATCTCAGTTGGACCTTAAAAGAGGAGCACAGCTTCACTAGGCAAGTCTGAGGAATGTCTATCTTAGGCGTTGGGGATAGATTGAGCAAAGGTGCAGAAGGGAGAGAAATCAAAACAAGAAGCGTAGACAGAGTAGTCCCATGTGTCTGGAACAGTAAATGTGCAAGAAATATATTGGATGCAGACTATGGGGGATCTTGAATTTGAGCCACTGAAGCTGAATGAAAGAATCAAAGTATTGCATTGGAAAGATTCTTCATTATCCACATCCAGAGAAAGAACTTTGGAATCTGAATGCAAATGGAAGCATATTACTTGCTATCTTTTTCCGTTGTTTTGTTTTGTTTCTTCTTTCTCATGCTTCCCCCCATTGGTTATAATTCTTCTTTGTATCATGACTAATGTGAAAATATGTTTAATATGAATGTATACGTAGAGCCTATATCATACCGCACACCATCTTGGGGAGGGGAGAGGAGAGGTAGGGAAAATTTAAAATGCAAAATCTTATGGAAGTGAATGTTGGAAACTAAAAATACATCAATTTAAAAAAAAAAGAAAGATTCTTCAGACAGTATTGCAAAGTAATTAATTAGAAAGGGGACACACTGGACAAGGGAAGTTAAGATGTTATTATAACGATCTAGGTGAGACATGAGAACCATAGCAACGGGGATCGCAGTAGACACTGAGAGGAGGGACAGATGTGAGAACTATTGGGGAAATAGAATCAGCAGGAATTGGCAATTTGACTGAATGAAGAAGGTGTGAGGAAAGAAAGAGTTAGAAAACTAAGTGGGAAGATAATAAGTATGATCAATAGACACAGAAACATTAGTGGGAGGAGCAAATTTTGGACTTGTCAGATTCCAGGTGCTAGAAAAATATTCAGGCAGAAGTATCTAACAGGCATTTGGAAATGTAGGACTGAAATTCTGGGAGAGTTTAGAGGTGGAGAAAAGATTTGGGAATCATCTGGATAGGAGTGATGACTGAAGTCGTGGGAGCATATGAGATCACCAAGAAAAAGAGTATATAATGAGGAAAGAAAAAAAGGCCAATGACAGACTATTTGATAATATCCACATGTCATACATGGGTAGGTGAAAGATGAAAAGCAAACAAAAAAGAAGGAGTTGTCATAGAGCTAGGAAAACTAAATTGTCATAAAAATTCAGTGTCACAAAAGGAAAAGTTCATCAAGAAGTAACGTGTGTTGAAGGGGGAGGTAAATCAATGCATTGTTGGTGGAATGGTGAATTGACCAGGGGTGCGGAACTTGCAGCCTTGAGGCTACATGTGGCTTTCTAGGTCCTCAAGTGTGGCCCTTTGACTGAATCCAAAATTCCTGCTCAATTCACAACTCCACCAACAATGCATTGATGTGCTTCCCCTCCCATACACCTTACTTCTTGATTAACTTGATTTGTTCTGTGGAAGTTTGGATTCACTCAAAGGGCTGCACTTGAGGACCTAGAGGGCCACATGTGTCCTCAAGGCTCCAGGTTCCCCACCCCTGGCAGGCATTTTGTCCTGTTCCTACAGATATATTCAGATGTCCTACATCACACTTTCATGGTATTTATTTTTAAAAGTGATCCATATGGCTGTCTTCACTCCCTTTTATACCCTTTCCTTTTTCATCCCTTATAATCTGGCTTCCACCATCTCTACTCTGATGAAATTACTCCCTAATTTTCCCACTGGCATCCTAATTATCAAATTCAATGGCCTTTTTCCAGTCCTCATCCTCTCTGACCCCTTGAAACATTTGGCATCATGAACCAACCATTTATTACTGAAATTATCTTGTCTTCTTTTCACTTGAGTATTGTTTATAGTGCAGCAAATAGAAGGCTGAATTTCTCTCTCCCCTAAATCAAGAACCACAGAATAGGACTACACAGAAGCTACATGTTTTCACCCCCAGCTTCTGAATACGGATCAAATTGAAATTGTTGAAAGCTGACTCTCTAAAGTCAAGGCAGAGGAACAGCTAAAATTTTGATACTGTTCCGGAAGAAGCACATAACAGAAGTAGATAGATGTGTATTCATCTGATCCAAGAAAGGAATATCAACTTTAGGAGCTTCTCCATGAGTGATTCCAAATCTGAGAATTTGGGGATAAGGCCTTCTAGAAAGAGAAGATAATTCCCTGATTTTTTTGTGTCACACAGGTAAGGAAAAGGATCGACATGTAGTGCCTGAACAGCATCCTATTTGGAGACTGAATTACTTAGAAAGAGCTCCAGTGGGTGTCCATTCTATAGTGGCAGTAGCTGGTTTGGCTTTGCTAGGGGGGTGGGGAGGGGGCATGGAAGAGAGGAATAATTCAAACCACAGGCTGGTACTACAAGTCTAAGAAGGACTTTAGATTCAGTCCCACCCATTCCCACATTCCCATCTCTGAGTTGACAGACATAGTCCTATATAGAGAGCTGGCCCCGAGGTCATTTTTCTCTTGTACCCACTGTCCTCATCTGAAGTTTCCAAGGAAAATTTTCCAATATGGCCAAAGCAGAAAGACTGCAAAGAACAGTAGATCAAGAGCTGACTTCAGAGCCAGGAAAAACTGAATTCAAATCTTACCTCTGATACTTACTGGCTATGTGATGAAAGGAAGATGCCCCAAGACATTCTCTAAGAATACATATTTCAGTAGTCAAAGTATTTGAACAAATGGTTCTCAAAAGATTTCTGAATTATTAGCACCTGTGTGAAATAATGCACCAAATAAATAACAAGAGATATGAAAATAAAACCACATCCAGCCAAGTGGCAAAGAAGCAAAAAAAAAAAAAAAAGGAAATAATGTAACAGTCAATTGAAGAGGTTGTAGAAAAGAAGAAACATTTGGTATATCTGTAAAGGATGGCACTATACCACCTTGTAAAAGTTGGAACACTACATACCATATTTTTTGACATGTTGCTAAGTTTTGCTAATCTGTTTTCCCCCTATTTTTATTCTCTGTTATGAAGGATAGTTCTCTGGGAAGAGAATAGGGAGAGATACATTTAGTAATGTAGATGATGTAAGAAAGGGGTTGAGAGAGAGAGAGATGGTGGGGGGGCGGAGTGTTTTGTTTTTTCAAAATAAATGGTCAAATATCTATACATGTGCATTGGTTGTAGGCATTTCCTTTCTGGGAGTTCTCCATTACAATGAGATCACAAGTCCAGACCAGAAATGGAAATACTGAAAAATGCTTATGGAATAGATAATTCTAGGGTTTTTCCAAATGTGAATAAAGGAAGGAGTTGGGGTCACTAGCTCTCACACAAGCAAAGTAGAACATGAAAATAGAAAAAGGTAAAGCCTTTGTTTTGCCCTACAGATAATTCAGTCACAAAACACTCAATTATCCTCTCAGCTCCTACACACCACACACACACACACACACACACACACACACACACACACACACACGCGCGCGCGCGCGCGCGCGCAATAAAGGAAACTTGGGATCACTACTGAGACAGCTCTGTGACATTCTGGTAAACCTCCTTTAGTATAGCAATGCCAAAGTTTAAATTTCCCTCTGGAAGTTAAACATAGTTTGGGAATTGTTGAGCAAGGAATCCTTTCCTATATATTTACAATAACTTTAGTTTCCAAGCCGTATTAATCTGGAAGGACCTTAGAATCACCTAGTCACCTACTTCAACCCCCTTTTGGGGAGGGAATCTGGAAACTGATGTCCAAGGTCTCTGAGAAATCTTTTCCCCTAAGTTTCAATTCTGCATTTCCATCTGCCTGCTAGACATATTCAATAAGATTTCCTGCTAACATGAAAAACTCAACCTGTCTAAATTAAACTTATTATCTTTCCCTCAAAACCTTTTCTTTTCCTGATTGCCTTATTTCTATTAGTGGTACCACATTTCTCAAAATCATTCAGTCTCCTAGTCTCAGATTACTCTTTCACACCAACTTTGTACTTAGCACCCCCTCCAATGAGTTGGCAATTCTTATTAATTTTCCCTTTCCAGTAACCACTCTAAATCAGAATTGGCTTTGGAGTGAAAGTGGATTCAAATCCTATCACTGTCCTTTACTACCCATGTATCACGGAGAACATTATTTAATTACTCTTTGTATCAGCTTTCTTCTTTGTAAAGGAAAAAAATTGACTAAATAGCCTCAGAGTTGTTAATCTATAATCCTTTGAGAAACACTGATACAGTTGCAAAGAATTTCGGTGATCATCTGGTTCAAGACTATTCTCTCTCCTGTAAAGCTAGAACTAGAAACTAGATTCCTTGTTTCCTTGTCAAGCACTATTTTTTCCACACAAGGCTATGTCATCACTAAATCATACACACACACACACACACACACACACACACACACACACACGCACACACACATGCACAAATTTGAAAAGTATCTCTAACATATCTTATTCCAACCTATGCCTGAGAGTAAATGCCCTCTACAGTAACATTGACCATTGATCATCTAGCCTTCTTTTGAAGGTTTGAGCTTATAATGAATTAACTCCTTCCCAAGGCAGCTCATTCTCATTTCAGACAGCACCAAGTATCAGGTGGTAGCTTTTTCAACCGAACACTTTTACTTGGGTGATTCTAGAAATTTGCTAACACAATTCTGATTATGGTTCCCCATTGTCTATCGAAGTAAGATACAGAATTACAGTATCTTAAAATTGAAAAGGACCTTAGAGGCAAATGAGTGGTACCTATACACAAACAAAAAACCTCTTCACACTGTACCTGTTGAGTGATGATCCATCCTTTACTTGGAGGCTTCTTGTAAGGAAGAATCCTCTCTTGAGTCATCCCCTTCTTCTTTTGGAATTGTCTAATTTTTAGGTTTTCCTTTACATTGAGCCAAGACCAATCTGTCTATAGCCACGCACAGCATCTACTTCTATCCTCAGTAACCAAGGAGAGTAAGTCTGACATCTCTCCCACATGACAGACATCAAGGGAAGGAGCCAGGAAATAAATGTAGTGTCATATTATGTTATGTAGTGCCTACTACATGCCAGGCATTGTGCTAGTGCTAAGCACTTTACAATTATGATCTCATTTGGTCCTTACAATAACCTTGCAAGGTAAGTGCTGCTACCATTCTCCTTTTACAATTAGGGAAACTGAGACAAACAGAAGTTAAATGATTTGCCCAGGGTCATTCAGCTAGTAAGTGTCTGAGGCTAGATTTGAACTCAGATCTTCCTGACTCCAGGTCCAGCACTCTATCCACTGTACCACCTACCTGCCTCAAAACACTTGAAGACATTTATCATGCCCATCACCACCACCCTTGTCCCCAAGTGTTGTCTTCTGCAAGTTAAATTTTCCCAGTTTCTTCAAATTGATCCTGTTTGGGGATGCCTTTTTGGCCTGTTGCATGCGTGTTTGGCAATGCCTTTTGCCAAACTGGTTGCTCTCCTCTGATCATATTTTTTTAATTTTTTAAAAATTTTATTTTTAATTTGTGGAAGAAAACAAGCGTTTCCATAACGTAGTATAATTTTTTAAAAAAAAAAAGATGATTGCATACAAAACTGGAAATATAGTATGTACAACTTACTATCTCTTTTAAATATATAATAAAGTTATCATGTAAATTTTTTTTCCTTTTTTTCTTCTTCTCTGCCCCTTCTGCCCTAGAGATGGTTGCCATTAGACACAAATATATGCGTGTGTGTGTATGTGTAAAATTATTATATACATATTTCTATTTATCAGTTCTTTCCCTGAATGCAGATAGTATCAGATAATTTTGATAATTACTGAGTTATAATATAGTTTAAGATTTGGTACTGCTAAACCTTCATTTACATTTTTTCATTAGTTCCTTTTATATTCATTTTCCATATGAATTTTGTTAATTTTTTTTTCTAGTTTAATCAAATACTTTCTGGTAATTTGATTGGGATGGCATTGAATATATAAATTAGTTTAGGTAAAATTTCATTTTTATTATATTGACCCTGCCTACCCATGAACAATTAATATTCTTCTAATTATTTAAATCTAATTTTATTAGTACAAAAAGTTGTGAGTTTTTTTTTATAATTTTGTTTGTATAGCTTCTGTGTTCGTTTTGGCAAGGGTGTTGCCAGGTATTTTATACTGTTTATAATTCTTTTAAATTTTGTGTCTTTTACTATCTCTTATTGTAGGGTTTTGTTTGTAATACACAGGAATGCTGATAATTTATATGGATTTACTTTATATCCTGCTACTTTGCTAAATTATTAATTGTTTCAACTTTTAATTGAGTCTTTGGGATTTTCAAAATATATCATCATATCATCTGCAAAAAGAGCTTATTAATGTCCTTTCTAAAATGTACTACCCAGATCTGAATATCTTATACAACATGTGGCCTGAACAGGGCAGAATACAATAAGACTATTACTTTCTCTTTTTTTTTTTACTCTTCACCATTCAATGTAGCCTAACCATTATTCATTTTTGACATCCATATCGTACTGTTGATTCTTAATTAGCTTAGTTATAAGACTCTAACTGCCTCTATATCTTTTTCAGATAAAATGTTCATATCTTCCCATCTAGTCATACCTTTTCATCTTGTAAAAATTGATAGTTTAAACCTGAGATTAAGATTTTTATACCAATACTATTACATACAATTCATCTTTTTATATTTAGCCCAGTGTTCTAGCTTATTGGGATGTTTTTGAATCTTAACACTGTCATTCAACATGTTTACAACCCTCACTTCATCTTTTGTCACCTAAAACTTGACAATTATGGTAACTACATCTTTATTTAAGACATAGATAAAGATGTCGAATAACCCAGAACCAGGGATAGATCCTTGGGATACTCTATTAGAGACCTTTTTTTTTCTTGGATGACATCAAGTCAAGCTCCATAGTCTCAAATTCAAGGCCCTCCATGTCTTACCCTGAACATACTTTCCCAGTAGTATTTCTTACTACATCTTGTGGTATAGCCTATGTTTTTGCAAAATGAAACTACTTACTATTTCCTAAACATATTCTTTATTTTTTCTTCCAGATGTCCTTCTCTCTCTTATACCTGTTGAAATCTTGCCCATTAAGTGCCAGTTTAAATACCCAGATTTTCTTCATGAAGCTATCCATTCTCTTCTAGCCTACCTGTGATCACTTTTTCCTTGGAAATCCCATAGCACTTTTCTTTCGCTTTTTTTATGATACATCACATATTCTGCCTTGTATTATAAAAGTTTGCCTTCTCTTATTCTCCTTTCTCCCACTGGATTACAATCCATGACAGAAGGACATATCCTCATTTTTGCCTCTCACCCACCAAGTCTCAGTGAATTAAACAAAATGCATCCTGTGACTATCTGACTATCCAGGTTATTGATTGAACAAACATTAAAACAATGAACCTTTATGTACCTTTTCATTCACTCAACATACACTTAGAGAATGTCCTCTATGTGTAGGGCAAAGAGGTAGGAAGTATGAGAGATAGAAAGACAAAAGACACATTCTTGATCCTTTAAAAGATGCAGATGAAGCAAGGGAGAATAAGAAACATACCCAAATGACAAAGCAGAATTACATCTTCGAATAAAACTACAAAGTATCTTTTGTAGTAGGAAGTGCGAGATATATTAGAACAAAAACTGAGTGAGTTGGAAGATTCAGGAATCTAGCCCTGACTTCATCAGTCATACTAGCCAAAAGAGCTTGGTTAAATCACATAACACAGCTGGGTCTCAGTTTCCCTTTCTGTAAATGAAGATAATGATACCTGTATAACTTCTATCATCAAGCCGTCACGTGGATCAAATGAGATCACATATATGAATACAATTTGCAAATGGGAAGATATAACATTAAACCAATATAAGCTATTATTATTTTGAGATTGAGAAGGGAATAGCAACATGCTTATGTTATTTAAAGACAAAAGACCCTTTATACTGAGCCCTTGTGTCTGTATACATTAGGAGCGTGGGTCTTTAAAAGGAGGCTGGAAACAATTTGTGTAACTATTAGGCTTCTTTTTTAAACCATCTAAAATTATCTTGGCCCTAGGACAGTTTAATTTAAAAAAATAATAATAATTTCCAAGCAAAAGGAACAAAGATTTATTGAAATAAGTAGGAGGAGGAGGAGGAAGAGGAGGAGGAGGAGAAGAGTAAGAAGAAGAAGAAGAAAAGAAGAAGAAGAAGAGGAAAAGAAGGAAAGAAGAAGACAAAGATGAAGAAAAGAAGAAGAAGAAGAAGAAGAAGAAGAAGAAGAAGAAGAAGAAGAAGAAGAAGAAGAAGAAGAAGAAGAAGAAGAAGAAGAAGGAGGAGGAGGAGGAGGAGGAGGAGGAGGAGGAGGAGGAGGAGGAGGAGGAGGAGGAGGAGGAGGACCAGGACCAGGACCAGGACCAGGACCAGGACCAGGACCAGGACCAGGACCAGGACCAGGACCAGGAGGACAAGGACCAAGAGGAGGACCAGAAGGACTAGAAGGAGGAGGAGGAGGAGGAGGAGGAGGAGAAGGAGGAAAAAGAAGGGGAGAAGGAGAAAAAAAAGAAGAAAAAGGAGAAAGAAAAAGAGAGAACGAAGGAAGGAAAGACAGAGGAGGGTAGAGGAAGAGTGAAAAAAGACAATTGATAATATGAGACAGAGACAGAGAGAAAGACAGAAAGTCCCCCTACCAGATGCACTGAAACAGAACTGTCAAATACAGCAAAAATCTTGTAAAATGTTCCTCCGCTGTAGGCCATAGAATAGAACTGTAATAAACTCTGACCCATAAAAAGTCATGTAAACATTATAACCTGTTTTTACTAGCGCTTTAAGCACTGGGAGCAATTGATCTAAACCAGCTTGACTCTTTTCAGTTTCCAAGTCTCCACGAGAATCCAGGCTCCGACATGGGTGTTCAAATGCCTCTGGCACTAAGGGCCAAAAATAGGAACTAGATAGAAAATAGCAGCTATTTAGTTATTTGCCTGGGGCAGATGTTTGATATTTCCAAAAGCGAAACTCCTAAGGAAATGTGACTTTACAACACCTACTGTCACTGAAACAGTTGCTATACACACTGTAACTAAAAGGTGTTTTCCTGAACTCTTCCACTGTGTGTATGGTTATGTGTGTGTATGTGTGTGCGTGTAAAAGTTTGTAGTATAGCAAGGCTAGTCAGAACCATGCCTCAGGACACTTTGGTTATTACTGTTTCCCTGAGGCAAAAAAGTTTTACTGTATGAAATATATATGTGGAAAAACTCAAGTATGATTTTTACAGGTGTCAACACTGACACACACTCCATTACATTTTTGTGGAGTATCAGATAAGCCAAGCATGAAAATGTCCACATCCTCACATGCCTAGAACCAAAAGGAAATCAGGGTGGGCCTAAGGGAAATTAGGCATTATGCCCGAAAGAAAGTGAACACTCTCTAACCACCCCCCCCCCTTATTTTTCTAGTCTTTTTTTTGATTGGCATTATGGGAAATTGGTTCCCATGAGCTTGCCTCAAATGAAAGGGATGTAGCCAGGGTGTGTCAGGGGCAGGGCTTGCAGCTGTGAAATCGGGAAATTGGGTAATTGAGGGAAATGCTGAGGTTGGGTCTACACCCTTGGCATCAGAACTGTTCTTGCGCCATTTTAAACATACCCTTTAGTAGATTGGTTGAGTGGAAATGGATTGATTGGATTGGAGTTAACCTACATAGTGACACAGTTGGCAGAGATTCAGAGGGATAGGTAGCTTCAACACAGCAACATGTAGAGAGGCCATAGTTGATTGTCTTAAACAATAATTAAGGTCAGAACAAGTAGTGATGGCTTGGGCATTGAGTCTGTCTGTGGTGGGCAAGACCTGAGCTCATTTAATGAAAGCAACTGATGTTATTGTCTTCAGTTAATAATATGAGGAGCAAGAGAAAGAGAAGGGGGGGGGAGGGAGGGAGAGAGAGAGAGAGAGAGAGAGAGAGATGACTGAGAAGTAAGGACATTGAAAAGGGTTGAGGAAGAGATGTTAATTGGGATGGTAAAAAGACTTTGTTTAAAATATTATTTTTGCAAACTATTTGAAAAGCATAACTTAGATCCAAAATTCTGTTTCCAACAGTAATCAATGAACAGCTATTTATTGTCTACTAGTTCTAGTAGGCATTGGGGATACAAAGAGAAAAAATAAAAATAAAACAAATCCAACAGTTCCTGCCCTCAAGGAGCTTATATTCTATCAGGGGAGATAGTATGTAAATTTCTTAAGTATACACAAAACACATACAAGATAAATGAAAGGTAATTTTTGGGTGGGGCTAGACACTAGGACCTGGAGGTCCTCAAGTAGGAGGTGAAAGTTATCACAATGGATGTAATTTCAGACCTGGAATCAAGACGACCTGAGTTAGAATCTTGCCTCAAATCCTTGTTAACTGTGATACCAGGCAAGTCAATTAACCTCTCCCAGCTCAGTTTCCTCATTTGTTAAATGGGAATAATAATAGCCCTTATGGTAGTTGTGAGAATCAAAGGAAATGCTACATGTGAATGAAGCCCTTGGCAAACTTTAAACAATTACATAAACTGTAGCTATCATCATCATCCTCATCATCCTCCTCATCCTCCTCCTCATCCTCACTATTAATTAGAGCTCTCCTTTGAAGGAACTAGGGATCCCAGAGGTGTGGGGAGTACGTCTCTGACACCCAGGACAGCTTATGCAAGGTCATGGAGACAGGAGACGAAACAGCATGCAGGAGGAACAAGAAAACCAATTTGGTCATGTGATGGGGAGTAGCACATGTATAATTAGCCAAGAAAGGGGGTTTGGACTTAGGTTGTAAAGGGCTTTAAAGCTTTAAGTGACAAACACGTGAGTCGATATTTTATTCTAGAGGTAATAGGCTGCCACTGGACTTTACTGAGAAGGGATCTTCCATGGTCATGCCCATATGTGTGTGTGTGTGAATATGAATATATGTATATATGCACACATGGCATATATATACATATGAGTATATCTTGATTGGGGTAGCTATTATTTCTCTTCTTAAATAAAGATCTATTCTCTACATACGAGAAAGGAAAAGAAATAGTGTCCATTAAAATTCTACTCTGACATCTCTATGACTTTTTAAAAGGTATGGCAGTAGAACACTGGTCTTGAGAAGCTGGAGAGCCTTAGAATGTGGGTTTTGTGGAAGATTGCTTGTATTTCATCAGAGGGCTGCTCTAGCGAAGTATAGAGATTTGTCACCAAACTATCACCTACAAAAGGATGTCATCTCCCCACTTACCCTAGCCATAGCTATGCACAAACACCAATGACAGGAAAACAAAGGTTGTGATCTGTGTTGGTAAAGAAAATACACATACATGCATACACATGAACATGCCCCATCCCCCCCACACACACACTTTCCCTTTTAAATCCAAGAGGATACCACAAACTTTGCTCAGTAAAATGGGAGAAGACATCACTCTATCTCCTTCCTAGCTTCTCTCAACCATTTCCCTAATGCTGACTCAAGCACAAGTAGAGGTAAGAATAATGCCTTGCATCTGGATAGCACTTCATAATTCTCCCAGTACTTTTAATCTAGATTTTCTCATTTGAACCTTATAGCCATCCCCCTTCCTACCCACATAAGACAAAGATTAACCTCATTTATTTATGACCCTGATACACCCAGATCACATGATAACAAGTTTTTTTTAATTAGATGTGCACTGAATGAGTTAGTAAATAACTCCATCCTTTGACAAAAATAAGTTG
Source organism: Trichosurus vulpecula (assembly GCF_011100635.1). Classification (NCBI taxonomy): domain Eukaryota; kingdom Metazoa; phylum Chordata; class Mammalia; order Diprotodontia; family Phalangeridae; genus Trichosurus; species Trichosurus vulpecula. Next base: position 380,909,961 of record NC_050576.1, read on the forward strand.
ACTGCTCAGCAGAGAAAAAGAGCTCCAGCTCTCTTTCCCAGCAGGAAGAAGTCACCTCTTCTAGGCAGGCTCTGTGGACACATAAATACATAGACTCCTTAGCTATTCCCTCTTTGTTCCTCTCCTTAAAATAACCAGGAAGCCACAATGCACATACCAATTTATCCTGATTTTGTTAAATACTGAAAGCACAAGGAAATTTTGTAGAAAATAAAAGTTTCCCAAGAAATCACGATTAGCAAAGAATTTGTGAGATTCTTCTGTTATCCATCTAAACAAGATATAGATTTAGGCCTTTTGTAAGGATTAGAAGCTAATAAAATTGTGGTCTCTTTCTTTACCACCTTAGAAGAATTCACCCTTGTCTTGTCGTGTTAGTACTGGTACTTGGACAAGCACAAAGTAGGTTATTTCAAAAACTGGAAAAATTCTAAATCTACCAGTATACTTAATTGTCCTTGGGACAGTTGATTAACTTCCCTGGGATTTCCTTAAGTTCCTCCACCATAAAATAATAGCCTCTAAGGACCTTTCTGCCTTAAAATCTATGATCCTCTAAGGATAGAGTGCTTATGGCCCTAGTTTGTGCACATGTTGGGCAGTATTTCAATGGGAAGTGTCTATGCACGAATGGTTACAAGAGATCATGGTTGTCTTTCTAATCTCCACCAGATACAAATTGATTAAGAGAACATGTTAAGATGAGAGAATTCTCCCCTGAAGAACAAGCTAGGCATATTCCCCCAACAGAGAAAAGAGTAGTTACAAATATTCGTTAATTTAGTTATATTTCAACAAACGTTTATTAACATTTAGAGATCAGCTACATGGCATAGTGAATAGAATGGTAGGCTTAGAGTCAGGAAGAACTGAGTTCAAATCCTGCCTCAGATACTAACTGTATGACCCTGGATAAGTAAGCTAAACTCTCTCAAATTCAATTTCCCTCCTCTTTGACAAGGATATCATAATAGCATGTACTTTACAGAGTTGTTGTGGGGATCAAATGAGACAACATATGTAAAGAATTTTACAAACTTTAAAGCACTACTTAAATGCTGACTACTTATTATTATTAAGTGCCTACTATGGATTTGCTCTCAAAGATCTTACATTAAAGGATTTCAGACAGGGAGCTGTAGGTGGTACTTCAGAGATCATCTAGTTACAGAATCACAGAATATTGGAAGGGGTTTTATCCAAAAGATACCCACTTGGGAATCCCCTACATATCCCCAAATATAAGCCTTTGCCTGAAGATTCCTGCAGGGTAATGACAATCTCCTAAGGCAACTCATTCTACTTTGGAGGAGTTCTAATGGTTAGGCAATATCCTCCTTACATCAAGCCTAAATTTGCCTCCTCTCAGAGCTTCTATGTGTTTTCTCCATTTCTGCTGGGGGCTGGCTATAGGAATTAAATCCTTGTCCCATAAGATAACCCCAGGGATGTACTGCAGCCAACTGCATTGTGTTGTGAAAGCTGAGTGTTAAAATTTCAGGGTCAGCATTACACTTCAGAAATCAGCAAAAAGCTACAAATAAGGGCTTGATTTTTGGTAGTATTTATTGTCTAGAAATAAAGTAAAAGAAATAATGTTAATAATGCAGATTGATCTTAAAAGTGTGTGCCATGCACATTATTTCTGGAGAGTCAATTGCTAAACATTTACCAGCAAACCTCTGGATAACCCTTCAAATAACTGGAGAGTACTAACATTCCCCAAACCTCCCTTGCCCAAGTCATTTCTTTACTGACCTGTTATATCAAAATATTGCTTGATTGGAGAAAAGCAAAGTTAGAAAGTAGGCTAAGATTTAAAAATAGTAACTTCATACTTCAAAAGATTTTATTTCATAGATGTGGGTTCTCAATTTTCTAATGCAACTCATGGCCCCTCCATGTCAAATTAATAATTATTTGTGAGTTGCTTGGATTTAGAATGGGAAGGGACCTTGGATATCATCTAATATTTTTTATTAAATTTTATCAACCTTTTTTAATATCACCTTCTTTTCCCAATGTATCTCCCATTCCTTCTTCTTCGGGTGAGATATCTCTTATAACAAAGAAAAGGGGGTAAGGGGAACAGTTCAAGAAAACTAGCAAAAATGTCTACCCTAAAACGCAAGTTTAAGGTCTCTTCTTTGACAACATGACAAATATGGAGATATGTTTTGCATGACTGCACCTGCATAACCTGTATCATATTGCTTGCCTTCTAAATGAGGGGGGAAGGGAGGGAGGGAGGGAAGGAGAGAATTAGGAAGGCAAAATTTTAGAAAGCCAATGTTAAAAATTGTTTTTACATACAATTGGTAGGGAAAATATTTTTAAAATTTTAAAAGAGAAAAAAATCTCTTCTTTGGGGCCTAGCTACTTCTTATAATTTTACACCATTCAGTTTTTATTGCTTGGTTAGTCTTGTTTTATTTGCATGGTTATGGTCATTGTATATCCTCTTTCCCTGGTTCTGTTTACTTCATTTTTTAAAACAAGTTTTTATCAATACTTTCTATTTCTTACATCACCATAGTATCCCATGTGTCCCTCACCTTCCCTCTTTCCAAGAGCTATCCCATATGACAGATAGTATTTTTTTAGAGAGGGGAAAAAAAGTCAGCACAACTAGTTGATACAGTGAAGAAGCCAAAAAGCATGTACAATGTGTAATACCTGTAGACTTCCCACCTCATTTTCCTCAAAGTTGTCCTTCATTTCTCTGTATTTCTTTGATGAGACTTACCATTGCAGATTCAAGTTTTTCGAATTTGTTCATTATTTTTGCTGTGCAGAACATAAATGCTTCTTTCATAATTCTCATTTCTCTTTTAAACCACCCAGGAATTCCCTTCAAATTCCACAGGTTTCTATTTTTCAAGTGTTGGATCATCTTCCTTCATTTTGCAGTATTTATTCATAGATGCTCAACCTCATTTCCTACATTTGGAGGCCATATTTTCTTTTGTTACTGTTTTTCCTGTTAATTTATATGTTTATGTTCAAGGTCTTTAAGAATTCTTCTTCCTGAAATCTTTGGTACTTTACTCTTTTTCCCCCACTCTATTTTCTTATAACTTACTTCTTGACTCCCTCCCCTATGATTGTACTTTCCTTGGAGACTGGATCTCAAAGCTCTTTGTGTGCTCTCACACTGGGCAATTCATGGTTCACCAGCTAGGTCTCTGCCTTCCCCCAACTAATTTTTGGGCAGTCATAAATGGTCCCAGCTGGATGCTGTACTCTTTCTCTCAAGCTTGTGGAATGCTCCATGGCTCCCCACATGGAGGGGGTGCTGGCCTGGTGACCTGTCCCATTAGCTCTGTTCCTTAGTTTTCTGGCTCCGCACCAGTGTTTCAGAGCCTGCTGGCACTGGCAGTTTGAGCCTGCTTTCCCCAGCACTGGCATTTCAGAGTTTTGTAGTGCTGGTACTTCTGAGTTGCAACCCCAGCAAGCTTTTGTTCCAGAAGAGCTATAGGTAAGCTGGCTGTTGAGGCCCAAGAAAACCTCCAAGCCTCCTGTAGCCCAAGTCTCTACAACAATGAAAAAAGAAAGGAGGAAGGGGTTGCAGGGATAGGTTTTGACGTAAATCTGTGTTGTGTTCTTGGGTCTACTGGTGAGACCTCACTGGCAGTAATATGAGAGGTTGGGTATGGGTGCTGAGTGAATCGTCAAATGTTCAGTGAAAGGCCAGTGCTGAACCAGAGAATTGAGAAACAGGGGGTCAGTGAGTGACTGCTCCTGGGTTTGGGGTTTGTTTTTGTTTTTTTTAACATTCTCTTGAAATTCTAAGCACCCTAAACCATGGAAACAGCTGCAGCTGCTTTATCTTTGTCACACTATTTCTATTTAGGAGAGTTTTGATAGGTCATGGAGATTGGAGAAAATGTCTGGTCCACTATCTTGGTGTTCATATGACTCACAAATCTCTATTTACTTCACTTTATATCAATTCATGTAAGTCTTACAGTGTTTTGCTGTATGTATCCCATCAATCGTTTCTTACAGCCCTAATACTCATGTAAAGTTATCCTCTCCATATTGCAGCTTTCCTCACTGAAGTTTCAACATATCATAGGTTGGCATAAGAAATTAAATGGGAATTTGGGGTGAGTTTTGCGGAAGCCGTAGACAAGTGGCAGCCAGCAGACAACACACAAAGGCCAGCAGATGACACATAAACATACTTAACCCAAATTTTGCACTAAGGTACTGTAAACATCCCATAAAGAAAAAAAAAATTCTGACTTTTTCTCTGATATGAAGGGAGGACCAAAACATTTTACATGGATTTTCCAGATCACCCCTAAGCCTGTGATATGGAAAAGATAACTATATTCATTTGGCCATCCCTCAATTGATGGGCATCTAATTTGTTTCCAATTCTTTGCTACTAAATAAAGTATTGCTATAAATATTTTGGTGTTTATGGAAATTTTATTTTTGTCCTTGACTTCCCTGAGATTCTTGCATGGCAGTGGAAAGGGATTGATGACTTTAATAACTTTCTTTGCATCATTCTCAATTGCTTTTGAAAAAGGTTATTCAAATTCATAACTTTGCCACTAGTACATTACTGTACCTATCTTTACACAACTTCTCTAACACTGACTGTACTTATATTTTGTCATCCTTATCAATTTGCTAAGAATGAGGTAAAACTTCAGAGTTGTTTTGATTTATGTATCTCTCTTTAATGATTTGGTGCATTCTTGTGCTTGGCTATTAATTGCTAAAAATTCTTCTTTTGAGAATCTTGTTTGTATTCTTTGGTTGAGAAATAATTTGGGGTCATATATATTTTTAGATGTCTACATGTCTTAGATAATTGATAAAAAAATTTCCCAGATGACCTCTTCCTCCTTATCCTAGTTGCATTAATTTTGTTCATGCAAAAGATTTATATTTCACATAATCAAAATTATTCATGTTATCATTTGTAATTTTCCTTTTACTTGTGTAAGGCTTAAGAACCAACCCTTGATGTAATGTAAAATCTACCAAATATGGTTTTCTCCTAATTTCTCATGGTTTTATATTTAATATTCAGTTCATGTATCAATTTGAGTTTCTAATGATACATGCTATCAGAAGAAAACCCCAGCTATGCTTGCTTCACTCCCAGATGGATCCAATCTTTGCATTTCTTCTCTACCTCTTGTTGGCCCTCTTCCCCCATGAGGTACCTTTAACCTCATCTCTAGTTTTCCAGCTTCCTTTATGTATTGTCTTCCACCATTAGACTATAAAGTTGTTTGAGAGTAAGCACCATCTTATTTGCTTATAGTTTTATCTCCAAGGTTTAATATAGTAAATGGTAAATTTTAAGTGCTTGACAAGGATTTATCTATACCACTTTCACACTCTCAGTCTCTTTCTCCATCTCTCCCTCCCCTTCCCTCTCTCTCTCTCTCTCTCTCCCTCATCTCTCTGTCTCTTCTGTCTCTCTCTGGGTCTGTCTCTGTCTCTCCATCTCTCTTTCTCTCTCTGTGTGTGTCTCTCTGTTCTCTGTCTCTTCTCTCTCTCTCTCTGTCTCTCTCTCTCTCTGTCTCTCTCTTCTGTCTCTGTCTCTGTCTCTCTCTCTCTCTCTCTCTCTCTCTCTCCATCTCTTTCTCTCTGTCTCTGTCTCTCTGACTCTCATTCTCTCTCATTGTATTTATTCATCTGTATTTATGTTTTATGCACCACAACATTCCTGTCCTTTCAAATACAGTGTCCCTAAATGTAGAGACTACAATGATGATGTTGATGTTTGTTGTAACCTCAGTGCCTCATATGTCGTGTGATACGAAGTAGATGCTTAATATGCTTGTTGACTTGGAATAGAATATTTAACAAAGTATTTATAACCCAAAAGGCATTAGAAATGTTCCATCGATGAAATCTTTCTAGAGTCAAAGATAAATAACATCTAATTAACATGGCACACGCAAAATATGTTCACATTTTTTAAAAAAAATTAAAAGCAGCACAAGCAATGATTTCAGAGCCAGTGACCTTTGTCTAAGTCCATGCTCTGATACATACTAACTGGGGCCTCACTGCCCTGATGGGTGATTGCCTCAGTTTCTCACTACATCTATATCTAGTCTCAGCCATGATTCAGCTCACTCCAGGGCATCTCCTAATCTGCTTCCTTCCCCTGCATTCTTGCTCTCTGCTTTTCAATTCTTCAACAGTAATCAAAATGGCTATCATTGCTCTTGAAAAGGGTGCGTCAGTCTACTGCCCTATGGCTCTCCATTCACCATTCCTGTATCTTTCCAAACCAAAATACCCTAACTCTAGCTTCTCAATATCTTTGTATCTACAGGCTTAGCCAGGGCTTGGCACATAATAAACCCTTAATGATTTTTTTCATTCATTCATTCAATCTTCATGGACTTTAATTTCCTCATTTTATAAATTGAGGGAGTTGTTTGTAGACTAGATGAGTTCTAATAATGCATCTATTAGTCCTTTGGCCATTAGCCTACTAAAATAAAGCGCAGTCTGATCAAGTGAAATGAATAAGTGTATCCCCCCAAATTAACCTTGTCTCTGTGTCTAGGCTCTAATAGAAATCCAACAGCCTAAACACCTTGAGGTGGCTAGTTGACTCGGTGGATAGAGCTCGGGGCCTGCAGGTAGGAAGACCTGAGTTCAAATCTGGCTTCAGACACTAAGTGTGTGGACAAAGTCATTTAACCAGTATGTACCTCAATCTACTGGAGAAGGAAATGGCAAACCACTCCAGTATCCTTGCCAAGAAAACCCCATGGACGGTACTGTCCATGGGGTCACAATGAGTCTGACGCAGCTGAATGACTGAACAACACCAACAACAAACACTTGAAAGAGCCAAGCCCTGTGAATTATGTCTACTTTATTTAGTTTTGAGGAAATTCATCTTTATGGTGGAGCTCTGAATGGGTTCACTTACGGCAGATTCCAACTCTTCTGGTACATGATATACAACAATAGAATTATAGGATCCAGGATCGTAGATTTAGAATTGGAAAGAATGTTAGGGGCCATCCAATCCAATTATCTCGATTTTCAGATAAGGAAGCTCAAACCCAGAGAAGTGGCAAGAGGAAAAAGTCATGTAGAGGTAGATTCAACATTTGGGGGGCTTGGCCTTTCTTTTTTCCCACCAGCTTACATTTGGGCTGGTCCTTTAATTTTCAAAAATGACTCATACCTCTATATGTACTACTTCTTAAAAATTTTTCAGTAAATCAAATACTTCTTATGCTTCAGATGTTTTATTCAAAATATATGAACACTTCTCATTTTAAAAGTTTCTATGTCCTTGTGTATAAATTTATTTCATAGTCACTATGGCTCAGGGGCTCCGACTCAGCTAGAACATTGGGACATGCTAAATCTCTTCTTTCCCCTAAAGCCTGTCTTGGGAATTAGTATTTCCTCTTGCTCTTTAGAGCAGAGACTCTCTCCTGCATACTTCGTGAATCTCAAAACAAACACAATAACAAAACCCTTAGCCCGAATGGCTCCACTTCTCTTAGTTCAAAATAGTGAGTAGTCCCAAGGGGTCAGAGAATGGAAAGAGGTCCACTTCACTAGTCTCCCTTGGAATGTATGCATTAACAGACTGAGGAGGCAAGTTTGATGACATTATTGAAAGTGAAGTGGGGATGTCCATCCAACAGGGCTGTGCCTTCACTCTCAAATTCCATTTGTTCATTGGTAAGGATCAAGGAATGTCCAGAAGAGTCCTTTCCAATGACGCATAAAGACTCTAGCAATCAAAGCATGTAGCTGACATTCAGAAGAATTCAGAGTAAAATTCAAATTCCTCAGGCTGTCAATGGTCCAATTTCAGTTATAAAGACAAGTACATCATGAATCTTTCCAAGTGGTTTAGATAAACACTTATGAATTCATTTTTAAAGAAGGATTCTGAATATTTTTGAAATTTACTTATGTTTAAAATAATCTTATCACCACTCCTTTTTTTTTTATTTCCAGCTTGCTAAATATACAAACCAACCTCCAGAGAGACTAGTGTGGTATAGTGGAGAATGTTGAAACTGGAGTCAAGTGAGACCTGAGTTTAAATCTTGCTTATTGGGTATATAACCATGGGCAAATTGCTTAACTTTCTGAACCTCACTTCCTTAGCTGTAAAACGGTATAGCCATAATAGTGCCTACTTCATTCATGTGGTTATTATGAGGCTCAAATTAGATAGCGTATATGTGAAAAGGAAAAGGGTGGGGGAAGAGAGGAATCGTCCTAGACAATTAACTCACCTTACTTAAAAGTAAGTGATAAGCTGCTAAACCCAATACCTTAACCAGGTGCTAATACATCTCAATCTTTCAAAGACATTATGTTTGAAAGCCACTGGATGACCTGGAGTGACATTGATGGGATGTCTGTTTTGATTGATAGTGGGAAGAAGGAAGAGACTTCTATAAAACCAATATCCAACTCATAACCCAGATGCTTGAAGTGTCTGGTGGCAGAAAGGAGCAAAATATACCCTTGAGAAGTAATCACTTAGGGGAGGAGGAAAGAACTTTAGCCTTAGTCAAAGTCTCCTCCTCCTTCATTAACTAAAAGAAGAATGAGTGAATTTCAGAGGGCTAGTAAATCTAGACTTTTTATCTGTGTCCTAAGAGAATCCTTAGGACAGCGATGACTGATGGCAGGTTTGGAGTGACAGGTGAGGAGAAATGGGATCTAGTGAGAAAAGGCAGATTCAAGGCACCCAACAGAAAATCAGCATCGCAACTAAGATAAAAATCCTGAAGACTCTAGCAATCAGAAGCTGGGAGTTACTCCTTTGCTATATGTGTTTTCTAAACTTGAGTCTATTTTCCCTTGGACCTCTGTATGTACTTGTGAGAAAGTGTGTCACAAACTTTTGTACCAATTGTAATAACTATAAAATCATAGAAAAATACTCATTTAAGGAGTAATTGTCTGGCTAACTAATTGATATCAATGAGTAATCAATGGGGGTAAAGTATTGGAGAAAGGGCTTGTGAGGTATAGAGCACTAGAGGAAAAAAAAAACCAACACCCCTTCAGGACTAATCCTGGAGTCCTGAGTGGATGATGAATTAGAGTTGGAGGACCTAGATTCAAAACCAGCTCTGCCATTTACTATCAGTTCATCTCTCAGTGCCTTGGTTTCCTTATTTGTAAAATGACAGGTTCAGTTCCGGACTCTATATCTTTAATACTCTATCTGATTTTTGATACCAGGAACAATGATTCTTGGGCATAAAGGTAAACACTGGGGAACCGCATACCTTCTCTCATACTTCTAGATCACTGAAGCAGAAATTAATTAAATAGTATAGCCATGACCTGAAGGAACTGTCACATACCTAAAAGAGCAGTTCTGAGGTCTCTGGAATAGTTTACTACTCATCTGTATAATCAGGCCCATAAGTCATAGTCTTGAATTATTTGATAATTTGAATTATTAGGTTACAAGTTCAAGCTTCCTGGGACTCCCAAGATTCCCACCCTAACTTCCAGTTTCTTTCCTTTCTCTTCAGGCATCACTCCTTTAGTTTCTTGAGCTCTGCACATGCAGTTCAAGGAAGGCAAAAAGTAACTTCCTCGGGGGGAAAAAAAAAGAAAAACCAACAGGAAGCAAAGAGAGAAAAAAAGATTCAAAGAATATTCTCCAGGCTTATTGATTTCCTCCCTGGATTTGCACGAATCTATTTATTCCAGCAGTTCCAGGGTCCATGGTTGTCTAGGCTTGTCAAGGGATTTCTTTCTTCCATCAGGAGGTGCTGCCACCCAGATGCTAAACCAAGACTGGGGGAGGGTGGGGCAGGGAAGGAGGAGGAGAAAAAACTTCCCAGTAAGTAAATCTCTTAACAAAAGCATGATTAGGAAAATATTTTAGAATTATGTTCTCAAATTTCATTTTGCCCTTTTTTAGAGGAAGGAAGATAAAAATGTATCTAGAATAGGAAAACTAAACTAAATAGCTAGTGGGCTCCCCACCTAATCAATTCTACTTCTTATTTTTTTTCTTGTTTTTTTCTTTCAGTCAATTTTTTTTAATTGAAAATCAGGTTTTGGTGTATGGATAGTGACCCGTTTTTGTTCTCACATTCTCATAAACCACAAAATGTGCACTTGATTTTGGAATATGTCATCAAGGCAAGACCTCAGGAAAATTATGATATGATAAAGTTCATCTTCTGTCTTCTAATATTCTGTCTGTACCCCTTTCCCATCGCATGGTTCTCCCCCACTGCTTGCACTTTATTTCCTCCAGTATTCTCATCATGGTTTCTGGTTTTCAGTGTAGTATTCAATCCAATACAGGATGATAATCAGTTCAATGAAAATACTTCCCAGGGGTATTTATCAGAGCATGGATGTCGAGCTAAAAGAGATCATGGGATAATATAGGACCATAGATTTAGAGTTAGAAGGGACCATCTAGTTCCAGAGGCCATCTAGGTGGGGCAACTCAACCCCTACCCTCCTTTTACAGATGACGAAACGAAAGCTGCCCTGGATCGCGAAGCTAAGAAGTGTCAAAGGCAGGATTTGAAATCACATCTTCCTGACTCTGAATCTAACATTCTAGACATTAAGCTTCAAGGAGATTAAGTGACTAGACAAAGGTTAGATGGGCTGTGTCAGGTTAGAGATTGCAACTTTGTTTGGTTTGTTTTGTTTTATGTTGTTTTCGGCCCTTTCATTTAACATAGGGCTGCTTACTTGCATTTTCAAAGAACTTCTTTACCCAAAGGAATTAATTATTCTCTAAAAGTGAATATCAAGCAGAAATATTTTAGGGCAAGGAAAATTTCCCATTATTTTTCAAATTACACCATGCAGATGAGTACCCATTCCACACGTATACAAAATAAGTTCCATAAGCAACTACCTCTGAGCCCACATACTTCTGGCTTTATGGATTTGAAGGTGTTATTGGCCATTTTGTCTTTATAGTAACTTGTTAATACCCAATAAAGAGCAATTCTGCTATAAAAGCAGGGTCCAAATAATAAAGCCAAAAATACGAACGTTCATACCTGTTCCACATTCTTCATATTCAACTCCCAACTATTTTCATCCAAACTATATAATTCAGCAAGAAAAAAATGTATTAGGCCTTTGGAATAAGTAATTTCTCTACTGATAGGACACTCACAAAAGGGGAACCAAAATGCTCATAAAATAGAGGCCTTTTTATTTTTATTAATAACTCAACAAGTTATATTTAATGTTCTTTTTAAGCATATTTTAAACATTAGCTGAAATCCATACTCTATTTTAGATAGTTATATAAGAACATTTTAAAATGTCATATTTTATTGCACCAATCAATTCTGCAGAATTACACTTGGTGATATTGATATAGAATCTAATTTTTTTAAGATAATACAGCATTTCATTACCAGTAGCATATATCAGAGAATCAATCTGTGTACTAACATTGTGGGTAGGCTGGAATGAAACATAAATTATAACTCTTAAACCTAGAGGGGTTGAATAAAATTCTGAATGATAAATAGGTATTAAATTCTAGTTTTCAAGTGTCATTCTTATGTTGGACGGAAACCCATGTACATATAAATAAATTAAATCCCCTGTTTGTTTAATGGTCTAAGATACACATGTATATGTTGACAGGATGAGACAAAGACCACAGATTAATGACCACAAAATTTGGTCACTTAGGTTCACTGCTATTCACAATCATGACAGAACTAAGTAGCTAGGATCCAGAATTACTAGTGGTGCCAACTTAATTATTATGGCTTGTGAAAACCTGGCTGACGGAATTTTAATTCTGAATCTAGTATATCACCTAAAGCTATTTTGGAATTCTGTAGGGGCATTTATAGTTAATGGTTTTTGGTCTTGTGGACCTTACTGTGGCATGGAAAACCTTCCACAATCTGGATCCAATTTATCTTTCCTCCCTTATCTCACACTACTCCCTTTCACATATGTCATGTTGAAGCCAAACCAAACTACTTACTATCCCATTCTTATCCTGTCCATTTCCTTCTCCAAGCCTTTACTTATGCTATTCCCCATGCTCAGATTAAACTTTCACCATCCTTCCACCAATTTTTTTTTGTGAAAATCTCTCCTTCGAGAGCCCGACTTGTAGAACCAAACACAACAGATCTCTCAATCACTTTAACTCTTTTGACTGCCATGACACTATTGACAAATAATGAATTTATAATTTACTGAAGCTTCCAACTCTTCTGAAGAACTACTGGCTAACCACACATCTTTCTTCTTGTACTTATGAAGTTGATTTCTTTGAACCCACATAAAAGATTTGACATTTGTCCTTATTTAATTTGTCTTGTTAAGATATGACCCAAAGTTCTAACCTGTTAAGATCTTTGGGAATCCTTCTATTTTCCAATACATTAGCTATCCCTTCTGGTTCCATGTTCTCGGCAAATATGAGAAGCAAACTATATATGTCTTCATCTAAAAACGTTAATAAAAATCATAAATAGCATAAGACCAAGCAGTTACTCTTACTGTATTCCACTATATACATCTTTCCAGGTTAATATATAATTATTAGTAACTATTCTTTGATTCCAATGTTAAAATACTTGTGAATCCACATAACTACATCAACTATAATCTCACCTACCTCATAAGAATCCATCATATTGACAAGGATAACACAACAGACTGTATCATATCCTTGGCATATCCTAAAATCTGGGTTAATTAAGCGTCATCCTGATTGATCAGTCTAGTAACTGTCAGAAAAAGGAAATGATGTTAGAATCACTTAAATATATCTTGATGTTCTCTAATCATCACAATAATAATACATTCTAGATTTCTTTCACTAGTTGTGCCAACTTTGATTATTATGGCTTGTGGAAACCAGGCTGACCAAATTTTAATTCTGAATCTAGTGTATCACCTAAAATTACTTTGGAAACCTGTAGGGGCAATTATAGTTGATGGTTTTGGAATTAAACCAAATAATAACAATAGGAATAAAAGTCAAGTTCACTGGCCTATCATTTGAAAATTAAAAGTCTTCTCTTTCTTTTTCAAAGTTGGGATATTTGTTCTTTTTCTGATCTTGCCCATTCACCACTGACAATGGCTCAGTAAGCATATCTGTCACCTTTTCATACCCTAAAATGTAACTTGTTTGGGTGTGGTGACTTGAACTGATCAAGGGCAACTCAATGTTCTGTTAATATCTTTCATCGTAAGCATTTTTTTCTATCTTTACTAGTCCAAAGATAATTTTTCATAATAATCAGTATATAGATAGATAGAGATAGATAGATAGAGACAGAGATATTCCCCTAAAAATTTAAATCAGTTGATAGACTTTCTGTCTATCCATATAAATCTTTTTATACAACTTTCTTTTTTCTTCCTCATCAGAATTATTTCTCTTTTACATAATAAAGCACAGAATGAAATGAACATTTTCGGACATGCTCAATATGTGAATTTGTTATACTTGATCACGCTTATTTGTTAAAATGTTTTTGCCTTTTTCTTGCTTTTTTTTAGGGTAAGAAGTAGGAAGAAAAAAAATGTTCAATCATTTTTCAAAAGAGAATTTGTTTCCTTAATATATTCAGATTTTCATTCTTGAGAGTTCTCCCTCCTTTATACATTGACTTCCCTCCCACTTTTCCCTTCCAATTTGGATGTTCTCTTTTATTTGAAGGTTATTTGCCTACTTGTTTAGACATTCCTTCCACCTATCATAGACACCACACAAAAACTAGAGTATAAGAGTAAGGATGACTGATATTTACTCAATTCATGACACCATACTTAAAGTAATGATTTCCAATCATATTCCTTATTCTATGAAAAGACTTTGAAAGCAATTTTGTGATGTGAAATTATACTAGAAAGGAAGCCTGTTCTAATTCCTGGGGGATTTTGTTACTCCCTCTGTGTTCCATATAAAGGAGTTAGTTGGAATTGAAGAATTCCAGAAAGTCAAGTCTACAGTTTTTGAGCATACTCCAGAGGAGGAAGCACTTTGGGAGAGGCGGAGAAGAGGTCTTGGCTTCAGCCTTGAAAAAATCTCTTTCTTCCTCTCCTCCTTAAACTGGAAAAATATTTTTCAAGTTTTTGAGAAATGAGAGGATGTCCCATTCTCTCACTGGAATCACAGCAGTATGTCTAAATAAGCTGATGGAACCACTAGAAACTTAAGTAGAGTGGAAACAGCTTCATCAGGCTTAAGGAACTTCTTGATCCCCCTACAAATGTGATGGAAAGACATAGCAACTAAGAGCTATGAGTTGCCCTTTTTGCCACATGTGATCTATAATCTTAAACCTACTTTCCCCTGGACCCTGTGTGTGCTTGTAAGAGAATGTGCCATAGGTTTCCAGGGGAGTGGGGGTCAGAAAAGAAATATTTTATACCAAGTGTTATTATTGCACCACCTTGATAAATAGCCCTTTCTAAAAGCTACTTAAAACTACTGACTAACTAAATGGATTCTAAACTGATAATCTTGAGGGGAAGCAAACAAGTGGTAGCTTGAGCCAATCAGTGGCAATAGCAAATCATCCTAATTTATCAGGGGTACCATTAGAGACCTCGGGGATGGATGAAGCCAAGCTCAAAGGACTCAAATTAAGAGTGGGAGTTGGGATAAGGAGCCTCAGAGCTTACATCAGTCGTAAGATTATAAAGTGCTTCATTTCAGGATCTGTGTCTTGTTTCAGCTTCTTATCAGCAATACCTGACATACAGCTAAAATTTTAAATAGATCTCTGATAATAACTATATGTATATTTCCTCCAATAAAGCATATGTTGATCCATTAATGCCTGCCTAAATGGGGCAAAAGAAGTCCTTAAGTTAAGTTCTCAATAAACATGTACCGAGGAAAGTAAAATGAATAATTTTGATTATAAACCAATACAGCCAAAACTAGAAGAAAACAGGAAACTAGGTGGAGGGGGATTTTACAGAAGATTTCTGTGATAAAAGTGTCACTTCTCACATATATAGAAAACTGAGCCAAGTATATAAAAATTAAGAGCCATATCTCAATTGATAAATGGTCAGAGAATATGAATGAGCAGTTTTCAGAAGAAGAAATCAAAGCTACCAATAGTTACATGGAAAGTGCACTATTAATTAGAGAAATGCAAATTAAAACAACTTGAAGGTACCATCTCACACCTATTATATTGGCTAACTTGAGAGAAAATCAAAATGATAAATGCTGGAGGGGTATGGAAAAATAGGGAAACTAATGCACTGTTGGTGAAGTTATGAATTGGTCCAACCTTTCCGGAGCACAATTTGGAGCTATACCCAAAGGGCCATAAAACTGTGCGTATCCTTTGACCCAGTCATGCCACTACTTTGATTTCAAAATGATACCCCCAAAATGGGAAAGGACCTATTTTTATAGCATCTTTTTGTAGTGGCAAAGAATTGGAAATTGAGGCAATGTCCATCAACTGGGGAAAAGCTGAACAAGTTGTGATATATGATATGATGGAATATTATTGTGCTATAAAAAATGATGAGCAAGATGGTTTTTAGGAAAACCTAAGAAGACTTATATAAACTGATGCAGAATAATGTGAGCAGAACTATGAGAACATTGTACAGAGCAAAAGTAACATTGTAATGATGATCAAATACAAAAGACTTAGCTGCTCTGATCCATATAATGATCAAAGATAATTCCAAATGTTCCATGATGAAAAATAGCATCCAACTCCAGAGAGAGAACTGATAAACTATGAGCACAGACTGAAATACACTTTTTTCCCACTTTCTTTATTTTTCTTATTTTTTTGTTTTGCAGCACAGCTAATAAGGAAATATGTTTTGCCTGACTTCATGTGTATAATTGATATCACATTGCTTGCCTTCCCAGTGGGTGGAGGAGGAGTGGGAGGACGGGAGCGAATTTGGAAATCATTTTTTTTTTTATAAATGAATGTTAAAAATAAATAAATATATGGATAAAACAAAAAAATGTAGTGAATTAAACTGAATTGAAAACTAAAACCTTTGTAAGATGAGAATGAGTTGAGGAAAAAATAGAAGAGCCTTCTCAAAAGGGATAACTTTATTAATTTGTTTTCATAAAGCCTCTTGAGATTGTGTTAATCTGGTAAACTCTAGAGGTCTTTGGCCCACACAGAGATGAGAAGGATATGGAGACAAAGGGTGAGAATAGAAGGCACTGAGAAGACTAAGAAATATAATTTAGAAAATAATATGTATAACCCATAGCCCAGTTACCTCAAGCTCTCAGTTGATATAAACTGGGTTCCGATTCAATAGTTTTTTTTTTCAAAAATCACATTTGTTTGATTTATTTTTGCTCCCATACTGAGTTTCACTTAGGAATTTCAAAACATAGTCCATATTTAGGTCTCCACTGATGTTACTAAAAAATTTCTCATTTCCCAAAATTTAAAGGTATCAATTCATATCAAACAAAGGACAGCCTTTATTTCATCCCACATAAAATACAGAATAGCAAGAATAATAGAGCTTACATAGCACTTTAAAGTTTACAAATCACTTTACAAATATTATCTCACTTGATCCTCATAACAATGCTGGGAAGTAGGCATTATTATATTATTCTATTGTACCTATTTTATAGATGAGGCCTAAGGCCTGATGTTATTAGGTGATTTGCCCAGAGTTATACAACTAGTAAATAGCTGAGGTCAGATTGGAATTCAGGCCTTCCTGACCCCAGGTCCAGTCCTTTATCCACTGTGCCATCTATCCAGTTGCCTCACAACAGACTCATAGTGATATATAAACAATCAACACAAATTTCTTCCTCTTCCCAATGAGTCTCTTCTTTCCCAGAACCTTGCTGTTCAGGAACTCACCAATCTTCCTTTTCTACGCAGCAGAATAATTTCAGATATTTTCTAAGATGTCTTTCAACTCCGAAATTTTTTGAGTCTACCAGATACATATATTGGAGATTAATCTTCACATCATTCCAACCAAATATTTCTGAGATCTTTCGTTTTACACATAAAGCCACAATGTTTTGGAAATCCTCTGTACATATTTTACTATAGGTTAAGGCTTTAAAAAAGTATGCATGGCTTGATTTTGAGTTCTTAGATGAAAACTTTAAATACTACTATATGTTTATATATGCTATATGTTTGAAACTTTTTTAAATACTACATGAAGGCGAGATAAAGTAACAGAGATAGAAATGGAGTGAGAAGAATGGGGAGTCTGATCACCAGATATCAAGATATAATCATAACCATTACTCCTTGCATTTAGAGTAAATGGCACAAAACGCATCCTCAAATCAACAATTGAAAACAAATTCAATTAGGGAGTGAGGGCATTGGCTCCCAGAGGCAGAGATTTTGGAGCAATATTTGGTTGCTATTATGGATACTACGGGGCTCACCTGGAATGCCACTACCATGTGCTGAGGACTGAATAAGGGATTCATGAAGCTTCCTATTTTAATTAATTATTCCTGTTAACTACCAAGTTTAGTTGTTTCTACGCTGTCAAAGGACTGATGTTGCTGCTAATAGCCTCCAAATTTCAGCATCCTAAGTAGAAGCCCTAGTCAACCTGTCCTAGTTCCAGTTATAGATACGGGACTCAGTAATATAATCCTGCCACCAACAAATGATATCCAAGGATTAAGACTGAACTGCAACTTCATAGAGTCTTCCGGTTGTATTAATAGTGAGCTTCTAATTGTATCTTTTTTCTGTTAATAATTGTACCACACTGCCAAGTCATTTCAAATTAGTGGACTACTAGAATTTTTCTAATACTGTATTTGTGCAATATTTAATGGATATGTCCAAGATTACTTAACTCTCTCCCGAATTTCTTTAGATAAATTTCTAAAGCTACCTATGAGAGTGTTTCAACTATGTACAGAGAGAATAGTTTCCTATATTCAGTGAGAGTATAACACTAGCTGAGGGACCATGGACAAGTCATTTTACTTCTTCAGATTCCTCATTTTAATAGCCCACAGGATCGTTCTAAAGTACATAAAGGGCTTAGCAAACTCTCAAGTGAATGAACAAACATATGAAAAAGCTTTGATTAAGTGCTTATTATGTACAAAACATTGTACCCGGTGTGAAGGATACAAATAGACCAGGCAAAATAATCCATGGTCCCATGTAAATGTCACTAACAATAATAATATAATAATAATGAGACCATACAACATATTAATCACTTTTTGGTGGAGGCTTATCAAAGCTAATGTCAATGGCAAGGATTTAAGTGCTATAGCAATACACGGAATATCAATATTCTGTTTTGTTCTGTCATTAGGCATTACATAAATAGATTTCTGAACAGGTTGGTATCTTCTTTATTTCTTTTGGTGGAATAATACTCCCCATAAAATCTTTGGCTCCAACATCTAAGGAATTTGGGAGCCAAAATAAGCAGACTCTTAGTATCATTTTAGTGTACCATTCCCACCCAAATGGAAATTTCATAACATTTAAGCCAAAGGTCCTAAATACCAATGTGGGGAGTATGAATTCAAGATCATTAAGCCCTAAAACAAGACTCAACAAAAGGAATTATGCTTTTTTTAACCTTAATATTTATTTAACATTACCATTAATCCGTTCCAGTTTCGGCTCCAGCTGCTGAACCAAGCTGATTAGGGGTGGCGTGCAGCATCTCTTCCTTGCTTGGCTGCCTTGGCAGTCATGCACCTTTAGCAGTATAACCATCAGGATTCCTTTCTTTGGGAAATGGGGATTGTCTGAGTGGCCTGATAATTTGTGACTCAAGCTGGAGAATAGATGAGCAGGGGATGCTCAAGAATAACCACTTTACCAGCATCCCACCTGTCACTTTGCAATTGAGTGGCAAAGAAAAAACAGTGGGGTGACTTCCAGTGTAATTAAGTGGCAGTGCCACTGGGTCAGACAGCATCATCCACTCCAGCCAAGACTATTTGGAACCCTTATGTGGCGATTTATAGCTGTGTTTCCTAGCCAACCACCAGGAACACAGCCTATCTTAATTTAGCCAGGCCATGGTCCCTAAAAGCTAATCCATGTCTCTTTAATTATATCTATTCATTTTGGAAATATCACACTTTCTCAGGATGCACCTCACAAATTACATTAGGTAAAATCACTGATGTTTGTTTATTTGGGGTTTCCATGAATATTGGCTTTCTGCAGTCCTCTCTAGGATAGGGGGTCTTACCATTAGCTATAATGGAGTTATCACTGGGAAACATGACAAAATCATACATTAACTTGCCTGTTTTTTGCCATCTAATGTTTAATACATGAGCTTTAGAAACTGCATTTCAGCTCTTGGAGGCATTTTATAAAACCACATGAGCAAGCCAACTTTACCTGAGGCCTCCGCAGTTAAACTACTTGACCTGATTTATCTTACAGGCTACCTCTAAAAGGGAGGCATTGTAGCTATAAATAGCTGCTGTACTCTTGTAACCACCAAACCACAAAAACTCTTTTTTTATTGTACATAATGGTATCATTTGGCATTTACATATGTTGAATAATTGATTAATATTTAATTGGTCAATAGAGGGGTAAGATTCCAATCAAGTAGTACCTGATGGTTTCTTACATTACCACATAATCCTATCATTAATTTCATTGCTTTTTTAAGCAATGAGAATAACAAATATTAAGATAAATATTTCCTAAATTCTATTAGGTAGAAGTTATAGGAAAATATTGTGTGCATCTTTAAGAAAAAGATGGGAAAAAAGTTTTCATTACAAATTTTTCCAATGATAAATTTTGGAGATGTTTTTGTAATCCTAAATTCTGGTGACACAAGAAACTGCTAATGTTTCATGTGTTTTTGTTTTTGTTCTTTGCCATTATGATTTGTTATCAAAAGTCTTCACACACATATGTGCAAAATAAACTCAAACGTTATTTTACCCTTTGTATAATAAAAAATAATTTTCAAAAAATGGCCCCCACTTAACTAGAGATCTGACCTTCAAAATAATTATTTACTTTGTCACTTAAATGGGACTTATTCTTTACTAAACCAAAGTACAAAAATTCCCCTATGACAAAAAAAAGAATTTTATTTTTAAAGAAAACTATGGACAGTATTTAGTAAATTATGGTTTGCCATATATAAAAGGATTACATTGGAAAAAAGTTCAAGCTCAAATTCACTTGAAAACCACTGGAAATTTAAACATACTGGATAAGGAAATTTTCCAGGTGACTAAAGGTAATGGAGGACTATTAACATTTCTCTCTTTAAAAGAAAAAAAAGTCATGAAAGACACGCCAAAAGGTCTTATATGCTTCCACATCTTTGAAGTCAGTGAACTAAATATAATTGAATCATTTTGTGATATTTCAGAACCATCATTATAAGCATGAAATGTTGCACTGTTATCTAATACACTTGGGCACCATTAGGTGTGCAGGGTTATTAGCTCCTATGCTAAGTGACACCAGAATGCCATGCCCTTCTAGTTGATGTTTCCAAACTGTCAACTACAATCTAGGAAACGTTTGCTGAATCTCAGTTTCCTTGTCTTAAGTAAGTGGTTTGGACAAGACATGTCTTTGTCATGATTCCAAAATTCTAGGACTTTGTGATTATAAATGTTTCCAACAAAAGCCAATTTATTCTTTCTGTGTTCTTAATTTTATGTGTAACACCAAACTGATAGTGTTTGACTTGAGTATAGCTGCCCTACCCTACTGAGTAAAATCCATGGGCTTTTTAACAGTCATTTTCTTTTCTGTTTAGAAACTTGTTCACTTTTGTGGAAAGAGCATTGGCTTTTGAGTCTGAAGATGTGGGCTGGAGTTCCAGCTGTGCTACCTAATACATTGTTTATCTTGGGCAATTCATGAGGGTCTCAACTTGCTCATAAGCTGATAATTGTTGAAGTCCCTTTCAGTTCTAGAATCCTTTTCCATTCTAATATGACTCTAAGTTCTGTTTCACTTCAAATATCTGTTCTATTGCCAAATCTTATCATTTCTTTCTCTACAACATTTCTTGATATGTCTACTTCTCCCCAGTCACACAGCCAACCCAAGTTTAGACCCTCATCACCTCTCACCTAGATAATTGTATTAACCTCCTCATGGTTTGCATTCTGCAATTCTCTTCTCTCTTGAATTCATCTTTCAAATAGCAGCTAAAGTGATTTTCTTAAAGTGGATTTTACCTACTAATTCCCTACTCAAAAAAATACAATGGCTCCCTATTACTTGTAGTTTAAATGTCTTTTTTTTGGTATTTAAAACTCATCATAACCTCATCCATTCTTACTTTCTAGTATTCCTACACATTAGTACCATCCATACTCTCTGTAATCCAGCCATATTGTCCCAATTTCCATTCTTCACACACAATGCTCTATTTCCTATTGTCATGCCTTCTGACTGTCTAGAATATGCTCTTTCCTTGCATCTACCCACCTAGAATCTCTGGCTTCCTTCAGGCCTCAACTCAGAAGCCACCTTCTACATGAATCCTTCCTTAGTCCTCTCAGCTGCTAGAGTCTTCCCTCTGAGATTATCTACAATTTAGCATAGATCGATAGATAGATAGATAGATAGATAGATACATACATACATACATACATACATATATTGATAGATATAGATGATAGATATATAGATGCAGATATCTTGGTCTTGTCTATACATGGATTGTTTGCATGTTGATTTCCCCTACTAGACTTACAGGTAGGAACTTCCTGCACAAGCAGACTTCCCCTTATTAGTTCTTAGAGGGAAGAGCTTTTATGTCCTCAGTGCTTCACACAGAGCCTGGCATACAGTAAGCACTTGATAAATGCTTATTGACTTGATTTCACTTCTGTGACTTTTTGTGGCCCCTTTTATCTCTATGACTCTATAAGGATATGAAAATATCCTAACAAAAGTGAATAATAATTTCAAAAAATTATCAGTTAGTGTGGCAAAATGGGGATAATAGTACCTACCTAATAGGGCTGTTTTGAGAATCAAATGAGATAACATATGTAAAATGTTTGCAAAGCTTTATATCAATGCTGGCTATTATGATTGTTGATTATTATATGAAAAGGGTCCCTTATTTATATGTGAAGGAACTGAGCCATAGACACTAAATGACTTGCCCAAAGACATATATAAAGTCAGCCATTTTTAGAGCTAGAATTGGAACCTAGGTCTCTATTCTAGCACTCTTTTTTTTTCTTTTTAGGATACCACACTGTTCTTTCCCAAAGGTAGCCCTCAAAACATTACTGTTCCTCATCTACCAGAAGAGACAGAGCTTCTCGGAATTAATAGCAAACTAGATGGTATTTAGGATAAATTATTTAAAAATAAAATAGCTTCCTCATCAAAGAATGAAGTTATTGAGCCCACTGACATTCAGCGGCCAATAGCCACGTAAAAGCAGAATGAGCTGCCTCAGGAGGTGGTGAATTTCCCCTCATTGGAGACCTTTCAGCTATTGCTAAACGATCATTTGTCAGAAAGGTGTATTATAGTGTATATGGCTTTCAGGAATGGTGAGACTAGGTAGTCTCCGAAGTTCTTTACAACTCTGATTCTGTGAAAGCAGTCAGATAGTATTCTTTTCTCATAGCTGATGAGTGACTCAGGATTTAATTTTATCCTGTGGCTAGCTTCTACCTTTGTGTCTAATGTGACAGCATCATTTTCATTATAGAACTAACCTTAATGTCACATTGATTTTCAGGGGTATTAGTGTCACTTTCACATATCACTTTCACCTCTAGCTCTGCTGTCCTATCTCTTTTGCCTCAAAGACTCTGATGCCTCATCATGGGGTAAATTAGAGGGCATGCTAATTATACATGGAAGCTAGCTTCTTTCCTTTAGGGATGACCTCTGAAGCTGGACTAGGATGTAGCTTCTCAGGGACACTCACATACGCCAGAAAGGAGGGAGTCAACTGCTCCTGTTGTTTCCAGGGCACCAGCTTTGCATTTACTTGTCCATATTTATCTCTCCTAATGCTCTTTGTTTCTCCCTGACAATGTAACTTGGGAGACAAAGACATATGTCAAGAAAATTTCATTGCAACTAACCCTGAGGATTTTTAGTAGTTTTGCAATCACTCTAGTAATGTCAAAAGAAGTCCTGAGGATGGGGGTTTCCATTGGCGCATTGCTATTTTCTTCCTTAAGTCCTATAATATCTGCCTGAACTTCTTCCCCTTCATATCCCCCATAGAGGAGGCATAGTTTGGCAGGGAGGCTAATGTTATTCCTCCTTCGACTCAATTACCCTCCTGCTGACCCACTGCAACTTCCCCATGATTGTTAATGATTTATTTTTCATAAGCAAAACAACACATTAGTCCCAGGACCATAATCCTGCTTCAGATCTCTTCATCCTCTCCCATGTTTTGTTTTGTTTTGTTTTGTTTTTTCTGAATAGCACAAGAAATGGAAACTATGACAAAATCACCACCAATGAAGACATTTCTCACAAGTGATTGTTTTCTTCCCACCCAGGGCTCTTTCCTTCCCTAAGCTTTCCAAAGCCTTGCCCAAACATAACGCTAGGCAGGGTACAAAGACTCTGTTTAGAGTATCACACTGGGAGCACAAGTGATTAAGCATTTTTAGAATTATGAGTGATATTGTAAATATCAACCAAAAATTTAATAATTCATTGCCAAAGCTAATTTAAGTATTACCTTAGAACCATTCTAAACCAAGAAACCAAGGAATCCCTCTCCCCCCTAGCCATGTAGCCACATGCATTTACACCAACCCATGACCTTTGACCTTCCATTTTTCATTCAATTTAAGAATCTAAGATAATTCATAATTTTCACTTAGCTATTGCTTGCAAGAGGCCTTTTTGGTGAAAGCTAAAAGACACTGAATATGTCATTACCGCCATCTCACAAAACACTGTTTACCAGCAAGCTGAGGATAAGTTAGAGCAGTTCATACCTAGGGAAAACACACAAAAAAGAAAATCTCCTATCCTCTACTCTTCTATTCTGCTGTTTGTCATCTCCAAATTCACTATGGGTTCTCACTGAATATTTGAATTCAATTCTCTTGAAAAATTATCCACTGATTTTCATGTTTGTGGCTCTCTCAAAACAATAAAACAAAAATGTTTGTTGTCCATAAAGTACAGCTGCAAGAAGTGTGTGGGAGTGATAATTGGATGTCACCCAGGGAAAAAAAAAGGCTTTTCATGGAGTGTGTGTGTGTGTGTGTGTGTGCGCGCGCACGCGTGTGTGCAATGAATGTCTTATGGGAAGGCAACCCAGCAGCACATGTAGGACTGAATCCAAATGTTTATTGGCAGAGACTCAGTGGCCTGTTTCACACTCAGTTTCAGTTTCATCAGTGTAGACACTACTGTCTGATATAAGCCACAGTGCCAAGGTCATCAGGTTACAGCTGTGCCATGTTCTTATTGGCGGACATCATTACCCACTGGAAGCCAGTTCTCTAATTTCTCATCACTCAAACAGCTGTAATGGGCCTAAGGGAGAAATGTGTTTCAGCATCTGAATGGGCCACCAAGAGAGAAAGGGCCAATCACCTTTAACCCCAGATAGGCCATTTTAACAGTTGCTCTTTGAGCCAGTGAATACTTGGTGATCACCTCTACTGACAGCTGTCATGACACGGCCTCAGGCATAAACATGGATTGTCATGAAAGGAACTCCACAGAATGTCTGATCCTCTTATCCTGATCATTCAATACTCCCAAGGATTCCTCATTGACAATGGCAGAACTTGGAGAGGCCGAGGGACAAAGACTTACTCTTATTCTTCACAAGGATGGCGCCTGGTTTGATCATTCCTCTAAGAAAAAGTTGCTAAGTTTAACCTTAGTGTGATAGCCTATGTGCTTTTTTGTTAACTTATGGACATAAGGAAATGCCAATTTATACTAAACTTTAACATTAAGTCGTAGCACTGGCATATGTAGTTTTTTTCTGTATTTTCCTCACTCAACCCTCACTCCCCCATAAAGATAGTGATTTTCAAAATTAATTTTTCCAAGAAAGATTTGTGGACCCAAAATACATTGACAGAAACCATAAATGCTAACCCAGTAGCCTGGAAAAGAGTGGTACAAACCTTTCTACAATCAAAAGATGATATGTGTAGAACTGGAAAAGATCTTAGTCCAACCAACCTACTTTATTGAGGGTGAGTCCCAGAAAGGTGAAATAATTTATGCAAAGTCACACAGGTAGTAAATGAAGAATCAGGATTCAAACCCAGATCCTCTGATTCTAAATGTAGTTTTCTTACCAATAAAATATGTTGTCTCCATATAAAGGCTGAGTTTGGGAAAATGTTGGAGTAACACAGAGGAAATTAAACCTACTTTTCATAATGGAAACATTACCATATATAAAAATATTTATATAAAATTCCAAATTATATATTTTAGAAGGAAAACTATTTCTAGCATAGATATTTTCTCACTGAACTGCTATTCACATCACATAGAACACCAGGGTTTCACAGCACACAGTCTGGGAAAGCCTGCCTAAGGCCATTCATTTCCAAAGCTGGTGGGAATTGTAAACCTAAATCTTTGGTAGTAAAGGAATATCTTTTATTACTCTGGAATGATTTTTGAGACAAGTTCTGGAAGCAACACTAATATATTATAGAGGGGAAAGCATGTAGTCATTATAAGGAATGAAAAAGAAAATTCACAACTTTAAGATGAATTTTTCTCTATAAAGCAAGGGTCACATATTCTGCAATAAGAGTCTCCCATGTCCACATGCCATATATTGTCAATGAGTCAGAGGCTTATAAAAGAGTGCCAGTTTGGAATCAATGTGTCTTCTCATTAACATGACATTTCCCAAGTTGGAACAATAGTCATGATTGCAAAATTTCAGATTTATTTGCTTCCAATAGACAGTATTTTAATATATTGAGAGTTGAAGTTAATATTCTGGTGAACTTGTAGGGATTATCTTTTGTTTTTCCTTGTCTCCCTAGTTCTTAGCACAATGACTGATACATAGTAGGCACTTATAAGTGCATGTTTACTATGTATCTCAGTGTCCATAGCAGTCTATGGAAATGTAGGATGTGTCGAGTTCCATCGATGGGGACTGACTCAAATACTACTGAAATGACTTTTTCTCTCAAGATTTGAAAGAGGAAATAAAATAGAACCAAAGATCAAATTGTCCCAGAGGTCTGGTTAACCTATCAAAGTTGGACAAAATATGTGAGTTAAGGTCTCTGTGAAATTTTCAGAAAACCTAAATATCAGGAGTGTATAGATGCTACTTTTATTCATAGCTATGGGTTAGAGTTTTATAATGTATTTAAGTTAACAAAAGTATTTTTATTTAATCAAATACATAAAAATAACTTTGAGCCTGATGTAGATGAAGGCAATTTGACAAACATTCACTCTTCTTCTTTTCTGTGATTTGCTATTAACAGATTTTTATATGTATCCTTCTAATATAAAAAAAATGTCCTGAGCTCTTCCAACCATCTGGTATAAAGTGACACATGGATGGCAAACTGCTATTTTAAGCACTGAATGTATTATCTATAACCAAGGATGATTATATCCTGCATTGTTAATTTCCTGCTGCGTTAGTGCAATTCTGGTATTTCCTTAGTAATGTACAACTCTACAATATCTTGCAATCAGGCCACATACATTAAAAAATCCTCAAAACTCAAGATTCCTTTAATAGTAGTTTAACTACATTATTCTAGTGACTGGATAAGGAAATGAAGACTTAGGAAAGCTAGTAAACCATTATCTTTGGCTGTAACCTACATAGCCATTTAGTTGTTTCAAGAAAGGCAAGGAAAAACAGATCCAAAATTAGAATTTCTCCTCATTAGGCATCATGTGATGGAATAAAGGCATTTCTGCTCCTAGCTCCTCTTTGCCCAATTTTAAAGGCACAGCATTTTTATTGCACTTTGTAAATGGGATAAATCTTCTGCATGATTTACAGTGTGGTCAGCCGAGAACCAGATGCTGAATTTGTTTATTTTAGAGTGCATTGGACCATGGAGGTTCAGTCCAAATAAAGTGTTCATTTTGCAAAACAAGCTTTAATGGGCTTGTGTAGACTTGGGCAAAGTCAAGAGTCTGCATCCTAAAGAAAGTCTCATTTTTTTAGAAGTCATCTGACTGTAGCTGCTGGGCTGGCTCCCAATGATAGATGTGGTAGTGACAGCTTCTATCCTATTTCAATAGTTTGAAGAGAAATGGATCTAAGTAGGGGGAGATGGAGCGTCCAAGATTTGGAGGGATTCTTTTTCTTTTCTCATCTTAATCCACTCTGTGTGGCCTTTTTCAGCCTGCCTTAAGACATAAGTGAAAGTGATTTATGTTTCTTCATGCCCTGGCTCAAACACAAATAATTGCACGCATCAGTTTGGAACAAATTTACCAGTGGAATCTCTCCTTCAGCTTACAGGTGGATGTCTTATATTAAACAATAAAAGAAACAGAATAAATTACTATTATGTTTAATTATTATATATCTATAACCAACTAAACATTGTCTCCACAGAATGCCCAACATAGCACTCTGTTAGATATTTAACAGTATACAGAGAATTCTATATGCGCTGCCGCCCCCCACCACCCCACCAAGGAGGATAGAATTAAATAAAAAGTCATTTCTTTTTTTGTGAATTCTTTTTTTTTTGGTTTGTTTTTGCAGGGGGAAGGCAGAGCAATTGAGGTTAAGTGACTTGCTCAAGGTCACACAGCTAGTAAGTGTGTCAAGTGTCTGAAGTCAGGTTTGAACTCAGACGCCAGGGCCGGTGCTATACTCACTGCGCCACCTGGCTGCCTCATTAAAAAGTTATTTCATAAAGCTTCCCTTGGTACAATTGTAAAGTTATGCCTCAAAGATATTTTTATATCAGTATTCTAAGGTGAAGTCATAACTAATGTAACTGTCACTTCACACTTTATGAACACAAGTCATGATACTTTAGATTTCCATTGGGTCAGTGATCTCACTTAAGTGTGCATTCCCTCCAATAATGCAGATCACAATGTATTCATGACTGCTGGTTCTATGCAGTTCTCCTACATGCCCTTTCATAATTTTTTCACCAAGAAGTCCACCCAACCTGCTTGGAGCTTTCCTCATTTTCTCCTAATAATGTACGAACAAGTTGGCTGTCTCTCACTCATACTACATAACTTTTTTTCCTGTTTGTACAATATTTTTGATGCCATCATTCATGTTGCTTTGTAAACCTCTGTATATAATGTATTTTAGCCTGCTTAAGCCCATCACACTAGGTGAGACTCAACTTCAATTCTTCAGAAACTGTAGCACTCCATGAATCACAACCATATATCAGCAGAAAACTATCTGTGTTGAAAAATAATGGGCCTCTATTTCAAATAGCACTGAGTCATTAAATGAACTGTGCAATATCCCAAAGACAGTACAACCAAGTCATCACTTCCTGATTCTTTCTGGTCCTGGATCATAGATTCATTTATATTGTTTCTTCCAGGTGAACGTAGTGAAGTTTTACGTGTATTTATCTACCTGCGTATCATTATCTAGACAATAGGCATTCTTTATCTTCATAAGTGAACAGTTAGGCCAAACTCTTCTGAATGAGTACAGAGCTCATTTAAGAGCCATTTTGATGTACCAGGGCAGGCATGATATCTTCCACAAACAGGAGCATTTGGAGGACCTTACCCACCAACAGTAAATTCTTCTTCAACTTGGACTTTGCTTTGGATCGCCACCATGGCCGTGGAAAAGATTTGTTCCACTCCTTACTTAATAACAGTATTTGGAGGATTGTATAATGTAGTTAATTTTGTTCTCATCTTCCCAAGTGTCATATGGTTTAGACATATGGAAGATAGCTTATAGGAGGAAAACTTTTAAGGCCACATTTTGTTTCACCGAGTTGCTTTTTATTGTCAATAAACAATAAATACAGTGTGCTCTTGTAATCTCTTCACTTTTCAGTCACTTACATCACTATAAAACAGTGGCCTGCTGTGGAATATCACTTGTGAAAGCCTCCCCATTACATTCTAAATCTCTCATGGAAAATGTCCTTGATGTCTGTGTAAACTATGTCTTGGAAAAAATAAGTAGATATATATTGTTCATCCATTTTCGAAGAGGACTAGTAGATATGTATGTATGTGTATATTATATTATATATATATATATATATATGTGAATCTATACATATGTACATGTGTTTGTCCATTCATACTCAGTTTGTCCTCTCCCTCTCCCTGTCTTCTTTCTCCTCTTCAAAGGAAGGTAAATTTTGATAGCCAGAAGTTGCCCACTTAACTTGGGGTTTACTGGCTAGATTTATTCCTTCCTTCTTTCCTTCTTTCCTTCCTTCCTTCTTTCCTTCCTTCCTTCCTTCCTTCCTTCCTTCCTTCCTTCCTCAAAACCTTAAACCCAGTTCATTCTGAGGCTCATAGATTGTAACACCATAGGTCTCTGCCCAAGCTCCACCTAATGGCTGTATTTTGGGCCCTCCTGGATTAAAGTGAATGTCAATCGTAACTGTTTCTCTTTGGAACAGCAACCCTGAGGGTCTTCTCCTCCAAACTTGATTAATTTTTTTCATTTTTCTAATTAAAGGGGCCATCCCTTGACTCACTTCTTAAAGGGGTCTATTTACTGAATGGGAGTTACCTCACTCTAAGTGAGTACATGAAAAGGCCTTAGCCTAAAAAGGCCAGGGTCTCCCATTGCATCCTGGGTCATCTCCAGTCATCCTGATGAATATCTTGTAACTGGATCCAGATGGCTCTGGAGGAGAAAGTGAGCCATCCCTCACTCAAATCAAAGTCAACTTGCAATTCATGTCATCATTTCCTTGATGCCATGGTCCTCTTAGAAAATGAAGGACAAACACAATATACATTTGTGTGTATACATGCATATATGTATGTATTAGTGTGTATATACATATACACATATCCCAAACCTGTCTTAATTCCAGTGTCTTCCCTTTATTAATTATTTCCTACTTATTCTGTATGCAGCTTGCATTGTATATATTTGTTTGCATGTTGTCTCCCCCATTAGATTGCAAGCTACTTAAGGGCAGGGATTCTTTTGCCCCTTTTTGTATACCCAGCTAGGCACAATGCCTGGCACATAGTAGGCACTTAATAAATGTTTACGGAATTGAATTATCTTAGATAAGGCTCTACGGAATCCCACTTACATAAGTAGATGTTACTAAGTTGATAACATTCCCTCTTCCATAAAAAGTAGGCTCAACTGATCCTGGGCAACACCATACCTCCTTTAACATCACATTAAGTATTACTGATTAGAAGCAACTAGATAGTATAGTGCACAGAGTGTTAGACTTGCAGTCAGGAAGCCTGAGTTCAAATCCTGCCTCACTAGCTGTGTGACCTTGAGGAAGTTACTTAATTTATCTGCCACATTTTCCTCGTCTGTCGAGGGAGAGGGAGGGAGAGAGAGAGAGAGAGAGAGAGAGAGAGAGAGAGAGAGAGAGAGAGAGATGATAATAGCACCTACCTCAAATGAAATAACAGGTTGGGCAAGAGTTAGCCCACATATAGGAGGCAGAGGTGAAAAAAAATGGTGATGCTCATAATTATTCTCAAAACAAGGCTAAAGCATATTTAAACACATTAAAGAAACTCACAAATACCCCCACTTCCTCCTTTCACATATATACACAGGTACACACAGGGAAAGATAAACTCATTAAACTTTCACTCCCCAAAGCATAAAACTCTCCATTTTCTCTAAAGGCAAAAATCATGCAGGAACAATCTAAGAACATTTAAGAACAAAAGATGATTGTAAACGCTAAAGATAATAAGTTCTAATGTTACATCTTCCATTTATTTTTAGAATCAATTATCAGAAACATGCTACAGATAAGGAAGACTGACCAGCAAAATTCCTTGGGCACAATGAGCATTCTCTTTTTTTTAATGACTCGAATGGATGAGTAAGTGAATGAATAAAAGAATGAATGAATTAATAAATGAATAAAATCTGTTGAGAGAATGATCCACATAGTCTGAACTATCCCACATTAACAGTCAAATGGCTTTGGCTAATCATATAGCTAGATTCACCTCATAACAGAAGATATATGAATACTTTGCAAAAAAGAGATGAGAATAGCCTTGTGGTTCTGCCAATTATTTCTCCATTGCCCAGTCATCACCTACTGCGTGATACATAATTGGCTTGAGAGACGTGGGGGAAAGGGGGTTCTAATTATGGAAAAGTTAATGATGCAAAAAATAATTACTCCAGAGCCTTTTGCTTTGTGTGGTTTCTATTTCATGGTTTTATTAAAAAGAATGTGACATTTATCACAGTCAGATCCAAATTCCTTCAAGATGATAGAAATGTAACACAACTTGACATGAAAGAATTGAGTTAGTCAAGTCCATTCATAGCAGCACTGCCAAGCTCATTTTCCTTTTCACATCCCTGCCACAGCTTTCTTCTTGTTCAGAAATGTCAAACCTCTTACTACTTTTAAGGACCTTTAGGATTCGGTTCTCTCTTCATTGTCTTTCCACATCTCCTACCAGTTTTCTCCTTCCAAAGCCTTACTGAGTCAAGCTACATTCAGACTCTTTCAGAATCTGTTCTCACCCTGTTGAAACTAAAATCACTTTATAATCCCCCATAGTTGGAAACAGCTTGTTAACCAGCAAACTCCAAGGCCATTTTCTACTTAAAATCCTCCTAAAAATTAATTTCCTTCCCTTAAAGTTTAAAGTTAAAACTGCTTCCTTGTTTTCTGGAATCATCTTTGCTTTTATCATTTCCTTTATTTCTTTAATTACCTTTCCTCTGAGCTCAGATTCCTAAGTCCCTACATAACTATGAATCTTAGTAGAAATAGTTTGAGGACTACAAACCACAGCTATAAGGTGATCACTGTGAAGAAAAGGGGAAAAAATACCTGGGACAGTGACTGGGGAGTTCAATAGCAAAGGTTTTTCCTGTAGTTTCTGAAGCATTTCTGACCAAATTAATGGTATTCTACTGTCAATGCATCTGATCTTACAAGTCTCCTCCAGAGGAGTTCCTTCAGTTGATCAGCACATTTGCTTCCTGATGCTTCACCTAGCCTCAGAGCACATTGCGATCTCAAAGTTAGTTATCAATATTGCCCTTCTTCCCACCTGGAGCATTTCTTTACAGTAACTGCAGCAAAGGAGATAAACTATGTGTGTATGTATGTATATGTATGTGTATATATGTATATAGCATATATATGTTCCCTTATTCTTAACTCTCATTTAAAAGACAGAAGAATAAATGAATTTACAGATAAGCAGGAAGTATTAAATGTGTTAAATGTGGAAAGGAATTTCCTTGCCAAGAGAGAAGGACATTGGATCACAGGTCTAGAACTGAAATGGATCTCAGAGGATGTCTACTTCAACATCTTTATTTTAAAAATTATGAAACTGAGGCTCAGGGAGGACACCTAGTAGACACTGCAAAAATGTCTGTTGATTAAGTGACCTACTTGAGGTCAGACTTGATGATGAATGGTAATCATGATCTGAATCCAAATCCACTGACTTCACAGTCAGTGTACTTTCCTCTAACCCAGAAGTAAGTACTAGAACAGGCATCTAACATGAGAAGAATCTTCTTTCCCAAAGGGACTTTTTCCCCTTAAAAATAGCATGTAGCTCTACATTTCAGAGCTGTTTCCCAAACTCTTACTAACAATGACAGGCAGCTGAGCCCTTCTCTCCTCAGGGTTCTAAGTGCAATCCTGAAGAATCATTCAGTTTATTGTTCACTGATTTCTTTTTTAAGTATTGTTACTGCTGAGCCCCCATTAGGTATGCTTTCCATTGTTTATAAGCCAGAGTTAGTTTATAAAAATTGTATTTATGAAGTAGGTATGGCAAGGGCATCTCATTACAAAAACAATCAGCCTACAAATCTGGAGAACATTCTTCTCCAAACACACAGACAGTATGTGGTGAGAAATTGCATAAAGTCAAAGTATAGCAGACTTGTAGAGAACATATGCAGTCAAAAGGTAAACTCACAACTCCTGATTAAAGTCAGTCCTTTCTTGAGTTCATGCTTGGTATTATTATCTGGTTCAAGAGGGCCACACTCTTTGAAGCCGCTTCCTCACCTCGGTGGCTATATTTACTCTCAATGTATCTTTGGTATGTGTGTCTCTCTCCCTGTTATATTGATTGGATGCATGGTTTGTTATGGCTTGCTGTTTTTGATGAGGGAAGGAGGGAATAAGAATTTATATGGTGTCTTACTATGTGCCAGGTTTTGTGTTAAGCACTTTTTATAAAAATTATCTTCACAATACTTGCAAGGTAGGTGCCAGTATTATTCCCATTTTAGAGCTGAGGAGACTGAGGCAAAGAGAGGTTAAGTGATTTGTCCAGGGTCATGTGGGTAGTAAGTATCTGATACCAGATTTGAACTCAGGAATTCCTGACTCTAGGCCCAGTACTCTATCCACTGTACAACCAGCTGCCCCTGAAGGCATGGACAATGGGGGTAAGGGGTAATATAACAATTCCTCTTTGCTCATTCCCAACCCCAACTTGCTGCCCTCTGAGAGAGACCCAAGGGTAAGCCTCCTCAAGGTACTCTACGCCTAGAAGCTCCTGAAATCTAACTGCTTTGATGCTGGGCTGATCAGGCTCACAAAATGGCTTGCTAGTTTATCCATATCCATACAAAGTTAAGACTAACTCTCTTCAACAACTCCCCCAAAGCATTTCCCATAAGGCCTCATCTGCTTCTACGCAATGACCAAAGGACTTCATTCCTTCTAAATAATTAAGAAAGATAACAACAGCTAACATTTATATGGTGATTCAAGGTTTGTAAAGCACTTTATAAATATTATCTCATTTTATTCTCAAAATAATTCTCAGTAAAAGGTAGTATCATTATTTCCATTCTTCATCTGTGAAAACTGAGGGAGACCTGAGCAGAGTTAGTGACTAGTTTGGAGCCACATGGCTAGAATTCGATACCTGATTTTATCTTAGTTCTTCCTGACTCCAGGCCTAGCACTCTATCTACCAAACCACCTAATTACTTTTCAACTAGTTTATACCTTTAATTAATTCAAATGAGAATCTTGGGCCTTCCATGTATATATATATATATATATATATATATATATATATATATATATATATATATATATATATATATACATGTCTATCTACAGACACACATATATATGAATGATTCAGGTGAACTATAATACCAATGTTAGAAAGTCATGAAACCAACCCTATGCCTATAGAAAGCAATTTGTCTTATGTACTGTATATTTCAACTACTTTTTTCTTAAGAAAATCTTCAGAGAAAAAAAATAACAATAATAACTCACATTTATATAGAACTTTAAAGTTTGCAAAGTACTGTGTGTGCCACAATTACCCTTAATAATGTGTTCTTTTTTTTGCGGTCGCATAAGTAGGCAGCATGTAGAGAATTTATATAATTTATATGTAGAAATAATTATAAGTTCAAGTAACTTAGGTGGGTAGGGGTTTCCCCCAGGTGCTCAGGCATCCATAAATTGAGTGATTTAAAGACTATAGGACTGGAGAAGGAAAAGTATCACAATTTTGAAAAAGGGAAAGGCATAATTCATAAGCTCAACTTTTCAAAGGTTGGTGTCTTCTCTCTGCATAATTTGAAACTGCAGCTTGCTTTTTAAGCACTTAGAAAGCAGAATGGCCATCACTGTGATCAATCACAAACTCATTTAGAACAGCCTGATGAACTAATTCTCTCTTTGTAACATTATATAAACAAGGAAACTAAAACCTAGACAGACAAAGTCATAGGTATGTTAGGACCCGGCTTTGAACCCAGATCTTCCAGTATTTGTTTGTTTGCTTGTTTTAGAGGGGAGCAGATCCCACTATAGCACACTATACAATTTATCCATACTTGCAGTATGGCTTCAGAAGTCATGAGCTCTCCATTGCTGACAGCCTTCACCTGCAGAGGAAATTCTTGCTTCATATGAACTAGATGAATTAGATATCCCTTGAGGCCCTTTCCCACTCAAATATTCCACAATCCTATGAAAAGTCCAAGAGCACTAAAGGACCTTCTAGTAACCTTTATAATAAAAAAACTTTCCCTTGCTTAGATTGGATTCAAGAGATGCCCCTACATTTCCTCAAATTTGATATTTTAATAATTAGAAATATTTTATGAATTAATTATTTCAAAACACTAGGCAATTGCTCTTATTTGACAATTTTCTTGACCACTGAAGCCTAAGTATAATTCAGATGGATGAATGACTCCAAATTAAAAAATGTATAAATATATGTATATATATATATGCACACATATATATATGGAAATACATAAGGTCAATGTACATTTTTAAATGAAAAATACTATTTTTAGCCTTTAGCAAATACTATCTTCTTAATTCTGAAATAACTATACCCTTTTCCATAGCTCAGTTCCCACTATTTAACATAGGAAAAGACACTGGTGCATGCTATTAAAGCAGACCATAAAACTAGTTACAAAGAACTATTCCATGAAGGAGAATTTTTTTTTAAAGAAAATCCTCTTTCAGTTTACATGAGACTCCTGTTTATTGCAACTAACTGGGCCTGTATGTGATGGAAAGGCTTGGATCTTGGATCAAGAAATTAAATCGGGGGGGCAGAGCCAAGATGGCAGCTGGAAAGCAGGGACTTGCTTAGGGCTCTCCCCCAGGACCCTCCAAACACAGATAAAAAATGGCTCTGAACAAATTCTACAACTGCAGAACCCACGGAATAACAAAGGGAAGCAGGGCTCCATCCTAGGACAGCCAGATGGTCGCTGGGTAAGGTGTATCACACAGATCTGGGAGTGGAGCACAGCAGAGCCCAGAATGGGCTGCACCTGACCAACCAGACCAAGAGTTAGGCAGAACAGGCCCTAGAGCCCTGAATCAGTGAGCTGTGGCAGTTACCAGACTTATCAACCCACAAACACCAAAGAAAACAGAGAAGGTTAGTGGGAAAAAAAAACTTCAGGGACAGAGTGAAAGGAGTTCGCAGTTTGGCCACTGCCCCGGAGGCAGCGGAGGTGCAGCTACAGAACTACAGCTGCAGTTGCTTCCAGCCCCAGGCCTACCTGGTAGGAGAAAATAAGTGGCGGATCTGAGCGGGAGTGCAGAGCCAGCTTAGATCTGAGTCCCAGTCTGGGTTGGTGGTTCTTGGGGGAGGAGGAGCACTGGTGTGGCAGAGCTTGCTGTGTAGAAATAGCTCTGAAAACAACAGCTTGGGACAAAGTACTCTATAAACTACAAGCAGTCATATCCTGATGAAAAACTCAAGGGTCAAGTAGATGGCTGGGAACATGACCAGGCATCGAAAACAGACTGAGATTCAGACTCAGACTTTGGAATCTTTCTTTGGTGACAAAGAAGAACAAAACATACAGCCAGAAGAAGTCAATAAATAAAGTTAAAGAGCCTACATCAAAAGCCTCCAAGAAAAACAT